>NW_024082410.1:0-107428 GCF_003009895.1 Hyaena hyaena
TCTCTCAGGTTTTGTAAGGTTTCCAATGGCTTCAGATCTTTTCTGTGTGATGTATGGACGCGAGTGCAAGTACGGAGCTCCTTACTTCTCCGCCATCTTGCCCTCTCTCAGGATTGTATTTTTAACCATTGTACTATTTGCTAGTATATTTGTTAAAGCAGTACATATACCTTCTATGCCTTGAATGCCTTGCACTATTTTTTTCCCTTGAAATGATTGTTATTTCCTCAACTGTGGTGTCAATATGCCTGTTCAGTTTTTTTCTCTTCCAGTTTGCCTGTCCCCAGGACAGCCATCAACCTCCAATCACCCATGCTCTAATGCTGTGCCCTAGGCTTATTTACTCAGTTTGTCCTGTAATGCCTGGCCAACTGAGGTTTCGTCCAACCCGATTCTGAGCTAATGTGGCATTATGCTGTATGGCCACATTAAAAGATCCATGCTATTTTTTTTGTGAATGTGTAGTTCAGAGCCATCCACAAAAGGGTGTGTTTCTGTGATTCCCTCTCCCTCTGCGAAGTCAATGCCATGGTCCCTACGTTTCAGTCATTTGGTTTTTTACCTTTTCTCATTTTCCTGATATTTACTGTTTTTTTTCCTGTAAATTGACTTACTTTTTTTTTTAACTTCAGTAAAATTAGTTAAATAGAAGCCTGGCGTTGGTGCTATAAATAAATAACAAAACGATTATCACCTACCCTAGTGGCAATAACTGGCATGAGAACAAAATAATTGTATTTCATTCTAACTGGTTATTTTTGTCTGCTGCAAGCTCTTTGCGTGAGGCCTGTTCTCTCGTTTATGAAGGGACTTCGGAGAGGTGATTTTATTGGTCAGGCTCAGCTGTGTTGCAATAATAAATACACTTTGGAATCCCATGGCTCAGTCCAACAATGCTTTACCTCTGATGCACGTGACGCAGCTGACCCTCCAAGACCACTGTCCATCCTGCATGTCCACTCAGGCCTGCGGGCCACTTCCGCCCTGGCTCTATCAGCACATCTCCTGGCCGATCAGGATGCTACGCAAAGGGGAGAGAGAGTGAGGATGCACCCAGGCTCTGCCCGCCTTGGCTTGCCTTGGGGTACACAGAACTTCTGTTCACCTCCACTGCCCAGAGCCACTTACATAGCCTCAGACTAGTGCCAAGGGGCATGGATGCTTTGTTAAAAGTAACCTTGAATACAATGTTGAGGTTTCTTGTTTTTCTTAACATGAGCCAAAGAATGAAAAGCAAGTCATGAAGAGGAAGATTCCCTCCTGGTGTGGAGAATGCTCTTCATTGTTGGGTCATCCCTCATGCCCAGCATGCAGAAGACCAGTGCTGTGGCTCTGGGGCAATGGAGGAAGGTCGGTCAGGTGTACAGCTGTTTTGCAGAGTGAAGATTCACCCTGAACAGATTTTTAATCAAATCGATTGTTTGTGTTAGAAATAGGTACATTCCACAACTTGTATTTATTATAGTTTAAAAATACATAGAATGTCATTTTTATTGTTACCCCACCGAAAATCCTCTGCTTTTCATGTTGTCTTGCCCAACATAGTATTTCTCTTTAGGAACATAATTGGTAATGTTAGTTTTTAGCTTGTTCTTTGAGGCTGTGCAGCCTGATTTATGTGTATATGTTATGTCTCCCCAACTAAAAGAAAGCTCTGTGAATACAGGAAACTTTTTAGTCCCCTCGTTGCCTTGGGTTGGGTTCTAGTGGCAGATAGGAGAGCAAATAGTTTAATTATAAGACGCACCCAAGAGACACCATTAGGGGGCTATGGAAGTGAGGAAGGGATGTGAAGGCAGACAGTGCTTTATCAAGCCAGTCACCATGTGGGCAACTGGAGTGTAGTTTGCTGGGGGGCTCTGGGAGCCAGTGTAATACACTCACTGTGGAATTATCCATCTCAATGGGTGAGCAAACTGAGGCATTTGGGTACCAGTGCCTACCAGCCATTGGCTGAGGGCTGTTTCTGGGAGGTAGTCAGTCCTCAGAACTTCCCACTCAGTTGAAATTTGGGGGGATTGTGGGTGGGACAGCAATTGTATCTGCTGCACTCGTAGTGCCTAATGGTGAGTCTCTTTGACTCCCTGGGAACCAGACTCCAAGATGGCCTCCCATTGCTCCCTGATCTTCATCTTCTTAAATGGTCCTCTCTCACACTGAATTTGGGCTGGTCTTTCCTGGCAGAAGTGATGATGTGAGACTCCCGGGGCTAGGTCTCTGTTATGGTGTCTTGGATCTCTTGCTCTGGGAGAGCCAGCCACCATGCCTTGTGGGGCCCAAGTGGAGGGGAGCTAAAGCCCCTGGCCAACAGCCAGCACTGACTTGCTAGCCAGGTGAATGCAACTGCATTGAAATTGGAGCCTTCTAAGCGACCTGTGTAGCCTTCCAGGGAAGGGCATCCCCAAATGAGATCTGATGGCACCCAGTTGAGAGACCCCACATGAGAACTGCAAGATCATGACCTGAGTCGAACTGAAGAGTTGGACACTCAGCTGACTGAGCCACTCCAGGCACCCCTAGGGTGATTTTTTTCTTTGAGTGAGGGTTGATGGATGTGTTGAACAAAGCTGGTGATTTGAATGGCAAGGAAAGAAGAAAGGAGAAAATCTCTGTGCAATGGCCCTGATTTTTCAGTTAGCAACTTCTTAGTAATCATTACCTTCAGAAGTTTTTTTGGGAGGAGAAGGGAGAAGCAACAAATAATTTTAAAAGGAGCTACACTGTTTTGCCACCCAGGGTGGGAAGAATAGCAGTTCTGGGTTGCTGGAAGCAAAGCTTGTCTCTTCTGCTGTTCTGTCTGTAATCTCTGCTGTAATCTCTGATTCCCACAGTGGGCTACTTAGAGCTTTGTGATTCTCTGGCAGGGGCTGGGAGAGGATTAGGAGCCCCCTAGCTCGCTATTTCTATGGACTTTTATTTGGCCTCTCTAGGGGATGTCTTTTCCGGTGGCAGCTCTGAGGTCACCCTGGGTGCAGCATGAAGGTCCCATACTTGTTAATTTAGCTCCCTTTGTGAGCTGTTTTATTTCAGATGCCTTATGTGGAAATTTTGTTCCAGACAAACATGAAAATGTTTTCAGTATTGATTCTGTCTTTGAACAATATACCCGAGTCCACCACTTGCCAGGAAAAAAGGAGCTCATCTGAGCCTTCAGAACAGGAGGGGGGGGGGTGGGCAAAGAGGGAGGGAGGGACCTTTGCCTCCAGCACTTCCTAAGCAGAATCATGTGATCTATCTTCTTTCCAGGATAAACCGACTTTTCTTTTTTTGCATAAAACCTAATCTCTTGAATAACAGGAGTGTGGAAGCTGTATTGGTTTCTTGGAATCAGACAGCCAGGCTCAGTTTTCCATGGTTGGTGGTAGATTTTCCCTTATTACTTTCGAGGGTTTGATGGAGATCCCACCTGCTGTGCCTGCTTCTGTGTTGTTGGAGATAGTGGAGAGTGCTTCTTCTTGTCGAAATGGTTTTTCTGTGTTAACTCAGCAAAACCTTCAGGAATTTGTGCTGCTTAAAGCTTCAGTCAGGCTCACTCATTTGCATAAATGTGAAAGAAATTGGCTGTCTGGGTCCTTCCCTTGTGCTGGTCATTAGTGATGTTCACAAATATTCCATTTGTCCTTCCTTGGGGCACATGATGAATCTCTCTTCCCATCCCATTGAAGTTAAGTGTGGCCATATAACTTGCTTTTTGGCCAGTGGATTATGAATGGAGATGACGTGTGTTACTTCCAGGGAGAAGCCTGTAGGAATCACGCCTGTGATCAACCAGTATAGCAACTGCAGTGTTTCAGACAGTTTCAGAGGCTCTGTCAACCTGTCTCTTTCATATTATCCCTCCAAACCAAATCCTCTTCACACTGTCCCAGTCAGCCTGTGTCATTTATTTTCTGTTAGGCTCCTGGCTGGTTCAGTCAGTGGTAGAATAGTACATGATCTCTCATGAAAATTTGGAAAATGGAGAAATAGAGAATGAAGAGAAAAAATAATCCTTAATTTTATACCCAACATCACTACTATTAAAATGACCTTCTTCCCCCCACCCCCATACTTTTTTGCTTGCCCAGTGCAGATTTTTTTTAATTTGGGTATAACCATTTGGTATGTATAGCCTTATATCCTTTCTCATGAACATTTTATCATTCTGAATGTTTTTATACACCCTTCTTAAGAGTCCTTTTTAATGGCTGTGGAATAAGGGATGAAGTTTAATTTTGTAAAATTAATTAATTTTAGAGAGAAAGAGAGCATAAGCAGGAGAGAGAGGCAGAGGGAGAGTTAGAGCTAGAGAGAGAGAGTGAGAGAGAGAGAGAGAGAATGAATCCCAGTCAGGCTTCATGCTCAGCACCAAGCCTGATGCAGGGTTTGATCCTATGATCCTGGGATTATGACCTGAGCTGAAAGCAAGAGTCAGTCGTTCAACCATCTGAGCCACCCAGGCACTCCAAGGGATGCAGTTTAAATAAAAAGACTTTTAAATTTCAAAATCACAAAAAATTCTTCATAATTGTAATATATCCAGTAGTAGAGGAGGAGTGGTGAAAAAAATAATTAAATAAATAAAACAGATTGAGCACCTTTCTCAGCCGTGCCTCTCATGTGCCAGGCTTGTGCTGGGTCTGCAGACAAATATGACAGAATCCTCACATTCTCATGGGCCTGATGCTGATAAATGTTGATTCTATTTCTAATCCTTTTGGGACTAGTTTGGATCTGTTATCCACTTGAATTCTTTGTCTTACTTGGCTAATGGAATCTACCTGTTTTGAAAAACAACACACACCAAAATTTCCCTGGGGGAGGACTCAAGCTTATCCAGTTTGGGGAGTACACTTTTGAAAAATAACACCAAGTTATGAATAGAAAAGAAATCACAACATATTATTTAATTTAAAAGTTAAAAGTGTAAAACAAACATACTACAAACATAATGAAATCCAGAAGGTAACACAAAATTATTCTGAATATTCTTACTATTTTAACTCACTGTCTGGCATGCCCCATAATCTCCTTACAGTTTTTGGCTGAATGCTTGTTGATCTGTTCTTCATATGATGATGACTTTGTAGTATCGTTTTCCTAGGAGAGAACAGAAAGATGATCCATTCTTTTTTTGGCAGTGGTTCTTTACTTGGGATGCCTGGTAGAATAATTTGGGAATTAATAAGACACCTGAAGCACAGGATGCTCCCTAGACCACTTAAATCAGAATTGCAGGATCACAGGTATTGGTCTTCTGCAAAGGCAGGGGTGAGAGTCACAGCTCTAGAACACATGGTGGAAATTTGATGGTTTTATTACTGATGGTTTATAACACTGGCTTTCAGCTTTACTGCCTGTTACCGGTGTTGTCATGTATATTTTTAGGCCTGTTGTAAAATTTGGGAAAACCCTATCAACTCTCTTTCACACAGGAGCTGTGAGGCTGTAGGGCATTTCAGATTTTCTGTGCAGTGGCTAATCTTAAATGTTCTTTGAATTGAAGATACTCATTAAATGGTTTGTCACTGGTGTCCTCATTTCATCTAGGCATTTTTTGAGATTTATGCTGTTTTTCAACGAGATCAGTAGTTTGTGTCAAAGGAATAAGAAATTAAATGGCCTGCAGAAATGTGATTGGATGAGACCATTGGAAGGAAGAAGGTGTGCAAAGGCCAGGCAAGTCCCACGGGCAAGTGCAGTGTAGATAGAGGGCAGTAGGCGGGTGAGGTAGCTGGGGGCCATGTGGGTAGGCCAGGGAACCTGGCCACACAGGGAGCTTGGGCACAGGTAGGAAAGTGCCACATGCTGGCAAGTGCTGGCAGATGGACACTCTGTTTTTTACTTAAGGGATCAATAAGCATGTGGAAGACAGTACCATGGAATGTTAAGATTATTCCTTTCTGAGGCACTGCAAAGCTTTGTGTGAATTCCACATTACTAATTACTAACTAATAATGGCCATCCACAGAAACCGGACATACATATAGCCCTCTACACCCCATCTGAATGGATCTCCAACACCACTTGCCTTTCACTGCATCCCTGCAAGCCCCTGGCCACACCAGTGCTCCATCAGGAAGAGGACCATTATTGAAGACAAGATGGTGGAAAGGAGACAGTGGTCTTAACCAATTGAGATTAAAACATCTTTTTTGTTAACTTGCCAAAAAACATATGCATATGAACATAGTTCTGGGTCTTCTGGGAGGGACCCCTGCCAGGGAGGGTCCCTGGAGGTTGAGTCTCTAACTTCACAGTTCACCCACCTGTGCTTGGGACATGAATTAGTGACTGAATGTCGTGTGTGCGGGCTAAATTGAAGCTTATGAGGGAATGAAAGAGCTGCTGATGACAAAGTTTCAGCCCTAGAACCTTTAAAAACAGTTCAGACTCCTGTGTCTTTCCTTCCATTTTCATTGTATGAGAAATGATTGTTGCTTTTTGAGGCAGCAGCCTCACAGTCTGTGGACTATCATGATATGAAAATCATCACTCTTTAGGCTGCCATCCTGTTTCCATTGTGTACCTTGACAAGAAGCTCCTTTATTTCAGGAAATACAGCAAAGGCTGAACCAAAAAGCCAGCCTGGTTAGGGGTTCTGAGTCTCGTTATTCCCTGACATTAAGACAGTGAGGATCATTCTTTTGGGAGTAGCCACTGTGTATTTTTATACCTTACCAACCAGAGGTGCAGAGGTTCGCAAGCTCACAATCTGGGCTCACGTTCTTGGTCATGGCCATTTCTGAGGTGTATGGAGCCCCAGGAATCCTGGAGGGACCCAGATCACAGATAGCACTCTTCCCAGCACTTGTTGGAGATAGGCAGAGGATGGAATTTAGCTTCAATTTGAAGACAAGGACACTGAGCCAGAGCTCAGTCTTTCACTCAGGGATATTTATTGTGTGCCTACTGTATGCTGGTTTGGGGTCATGTGCTGGGCATGGGGATATTTCAGTTACTATTGCTGAGTGACAGCATACTCCAAAACTTTGAGGTGAAAAACACCATTGCCATACTCATGGATTTTTGGGTAAGGAACTTGAAGACTGGGGATGACTAGAAAGCTGGGGACTGGAGTTTTCTGGAGTCAGTTTCACTCATGTATATATATATATATAGGGACCTCCATTGGCCTATGGGAGCCCTACATGTGGCCTGTCCATATGGTCTCTCTGTGTGGGATGGTTTGGACTTCCTTATAATGTGGCAGTGGAGTTCCAAGAGAACTGAAGTGAATGGAACTTTAGGACCTTGTTTTAAAAATCTTGGTGTCACTTGGCTTTACCTCTGCCACATTGGTTGACTCAGTAAAGGTCTATTCACATTCAAGGTGAAGGACTGGTAGCTGGGTAGGCGCAGAGAGAGAGGGGGAGAGGGAGGGGGGGAGAGAGAGAGAGATTGAGAATTCCAAGCAGTCTCCACATTCAGTGTAGAGCCCAACGCAGGGCTCAATCCCATGACACTGGGATCATGACCTAAGCCACATTCAAGAGTTGGATGCTTAACTGACTGAACCACCCAGGTGCCCCAGGAGTAATAAGATTTTTTAAAAGAACATGTGGGATGGGAAATGCTGTTGTGACATCTTTGAAAAATACAGTCTGTCTCAGAAGGTGCTGAGATATGGCGGTCTGCCCTCATCTCCAGGTGAGGTGCATTTTCCAACAAATAACTATTGAGCACCTACAGTGTGCCAGGTTCTATCCTAAGCGATGAGGATTTAGAGGTAAATAAGACGGATATACATTAGCTTAACTGCTGATGGTAAAAACTGATAAGAAATCATTAAAATTAACATATAAGGTAATGTCATATAGTGATAGGTGAAATAAAGCAAACTAAATAGGGTAAAGGGACAGGGTGCACTGGGAGATGTGGTTTTAGTTAGGACTATTTGAGAAGGCCTTATTGATTAGGTGTTTTCTAGGCCAAGGGAAGAATAAATGCAAGGTCCAGAGGCAGAAATACTATTGAAGGAAAAGAGTGGTTGCAAATGAAGTTGGAGAAACAGTCAAGGGCCAGATGTTTTGGGTCCGAGCCATGGCGATCACTTTGGATTTGTCATTGATTGCAATGCAAGTTTGTAATAGTCAGCTTTTGCTGGGTTATGCTGCAGTAACAACCAAATCTCAATAACCTGTGACAACAGCTAATTGTGATAAGTTCTGTGAAGGAAAATTGCCGGAGACCTGCTCCAGCAGGTCCAGGGGTCCCTGAAGGATGGATGGTGTTGACGAGGAAGAGAGAGCGAGCCCCAAGATTCTTTCTGATCACCTGGCAGGCATCTCCGTCTTGTCAGTTTTGGTGCCTTTATTTAAAGGTTCAATGCCCACATGAGATCAGAAAAAGGAACTTTTACAATGGAAAGCTCTTTGTGATAAGATACTTTGAAAAGTGTACAAGAACAAGTTTTTCTGAAACATTCTTGCAGAATTACCCCAATCATAGTGAGGTTGAATAAATCTTACAACTAAGAAAATAATAGGATGTTCTTAGTGAAAAACGGGATGACATACATATTTGTTCTAAGTTAATAACACTAGGATTAGGACATAGGTTAAGTTGTATACAGATAGGCCAGGAATCATTCTGTCTGGCTCACAGGAGGACGGATGTTTTTAAACTGGTTAATAAGTTGTTTGTGGAAACCTTTTTGATTTGATGCTGAATGTGTAAACACCATGAAGGCCCTAAATGTGTCAGCCTTTGTTTTTGGGTTATGTTTTAGCTAGTCTTATCTATCCTCATCCCAGCCGCCAGTGTAAGGGAGGGTGTTTGTGGAAAGTAGGCCTTAGGGAAGGGACTGCCATACATCACCAGTTAGAAAAGGTGTAAGTATTAACTTAAGTTCTGCCCTGATCTGTTCCTTAACTCTAAATTAGGCTCTTTGTCTCGGGGCCAGGCTCAGTTGTAACTCTTGTGTTCTTAACCCCCTTGATTATCTAAGTCTTAGATCTGCAAGGCCCATAGGAAGAGCCTTTTGACAATCATCCACAGAGCTTTCATCTAAAATCTCTTTTGAAAAGGGAGGAATATGCTTTTCCTTATGTGGTATCTGTGTTCAGAATATCAGTCTGAAATGGAATATTGTGAGGCCTGGTCTATACCAGCAGGCTTATTTCCAAAATGAGACAGTAGTAGCAGAAAGAGATAACAGTTTTTGTTTCTTATCGCAGGAGCTGTGCAAACACTGCCATTTCCTTGCTGTGACTGCCATCCAGACGGGCTGGTGTGGCTCCCGGAAGAAAATCTTAGGGAAGCCTAGGGAGTGGCTTATAGTTCACCTTTCAACATTTAACCAAGACCATTATGGTTACTTACCTTCATGGGTTGACTGTGGCTCTGCTCTGCATCCTCTTCATCCCTGGATCCAAGCTGAGGGAATCATCTTTCTCTGGGAGAGTGCTGTCCTGGTGGAAGAAAGAAAGAGTAATTATGGGATCTGTGATAGCTCATAAAGCTCTTGCTTTAAAGTGAGCCTGTCACTTCCATTCACATTTCATTGGCCAAAGGAAGTCTTATAGTCAAGCCTGATGTCAGTGGGATGAGAGTGACAATCCTCCCAGACAGAGAAGTAGAAGATAGTTATGAACTGCTCTTAGGTTAACCAACATGCTCTACCTAAGAGTCATGGGAATTAAAAAACGTTTTTTTAAATGTTTATTTTTGAGAGAGAGACAGAGAGCAATCAGGGGAGGGACAGAGAGCGAGAGAGAGAGAGAGAGAGAGAGAGAGAGAGAGAGAGACCGAAGCAGGCTCCAGGCTTGGTGCTGTTAGCACAGAGCCTGACGTGGGGCTCGAACTCATGAACCGTGAGATCATGACCTGAGCTGGAGTTGGATGCTTAACCAACTGAGCCACCCAGGCACCTCATCATTGGAATTTTTGACTGGGTAATGACATCTTGCTGTTTCAGAAGATCCTGTGGAGAAACAAATGGAACACTGCTGTTGAAATGAGAGCTACTAAGTAGAGAGAGTGTGGTGTCATAGCCTCTAGAGTGACATGAGAGCAGAGGCCTGCAGAAGAGGAAGTGTCAGTGCCCAGCATGTTGGGCACAATGTCAGATGCTGCAGGAGGTGCTTTCCACATTGTCTGGGGAAAAGACTAGTGAATAGCTGTTTCAGTATAGTGTGGTCACTGTCTTTCTGCATAGAGGTCAGCCCAAAGGACTCTGGCAACATCCAGTATTGTACCTAATCCAATCAGGGGGTCAGGGCAGGAGAAGACCCCTTGACTGAGGCTCAACATTAAGTAGGAGCCACAGGAGGAGAAGATGCTGGGGAGACAGGAATAGTGGATAAGCAGTCAGCAACGTTTCTTAGGTGAGAAGTGTGGCTCCTCTCTGTATTAGGGTAATTAGCCAAGGTGTAGGTGTCCTCTGTCTTTCCTGTGGGACCTTCTGCCCTCTCTTTCTTCTTTCTTTCTCCCTCCAGGAGAGCTCCACATGTCTGTCTGGTAGGCATCCTGGTTCCACATGCAGTAAATCTGCAAGTTGCAACCTTAGGCATACCCCCACACTGCTGAAGTATGGAACAAACAGTTCCCTGCCATGGCAGAGGATTAACACACTGTGCAAGCAGTCGGAGCTCATCCCGAGAATGGGCTTTCTACCACATTCTCCTCCTCCCCAAGATTCAATTGACAATTTGTCATTTTGCTTTCTTGGATCTGCAGTTTCCTTTTAGATTCATGTATCTGATCTTTTTCCAGTCAGCTCCTGAGCATCGGAAAGAGCTTTTTCCTCCTCTGGATTCAATTTTCAAATCATTTGAAAGTTCAGGAAGGGAAGACACGGTAACCTTTCAGTCCTTGCTGCGTTTGCCAAAGGCCTTACTTAGGAGGTGGGCACTGTGTGACAAGGAGAGATGAATGGGTGTATCCTCAGCTCCTTCCCATTATTCCTCTGTGTGGTATCGGCAGTGGTGCCCAGCTCTTGAACAGGACAAGGCTCTCAGTGAGAGGTTCACCTGGGTTTGCCACTTCCAGGCTGTGTGACCTCTAATAAGTTAGTTACCCTCTCTGTGACTTATATTCTCCTCTCAGGAACCTTGTACAGATTCAGTGAAATAAAATGTGCAAAGCGGTTAATCCAGGACCATGGCAAAAGGTCAGTAAATAATCCCTATTACCTCTGTTACCACTGTTTCCACCTTTCCTAGTGATGGAATAGGAAGAAGAAGCCAAAAAACCTGGGTTTTAGTCCCAGCGCTGTCTCTTACCCGGCTGTCTGAGCTAGGACAAGGGGCTCCACTTCTCTGAATCTTCTCTTTCTTCTACGTCAAACAAGATGAATGAAGGACATCAGTCTTTTTTAATGGGAACTTTAATGGCATTTGAGGAGGGACAATTTCTGGTTCTGTGTCCACACTAAATGCCACATGCTTCCCTACATTGTTACAAACCAAAATAGCACCCTTGATCAAATATTTCTAAATGTCCCCTGGGGTTGGGGATGGTATTGCCCCTTCTTAAGAACTGCTGAACAAGCTTATCCTGAACTTTGATTCTATCTGACATCCTGTGTGGGTGGCAGAGTGGGGATCAGGCAGGGCAGTTAGACAAGGCATAGTTCGTGGGGGCCCTCTACCTTTGTGATTCTGAGACAGCTTCATTTCCTCTGACTCAGAAGCTTCTTGGTCCCCACGTATGGAGGAAGGAAGGAGTTTCCAACAAATGAAAACAGAAACATGATTTTATTCTAAGGATGACTCTTTGTCCCCTAGTCACCTTCTTGGTAGTTGATAGATGATGTCCTCCTGGGACAACGGAGAAATGACCATGTGGTCACTGGAAATACATTTGACCTCTTGCTGTATAACTTAAAGTATGCAACTCAGAACAGGGAATTGCAGAGAGAGGTGTCTTGATGCTCTGTTAAGAGAGGAGCCCAGGCACACAGCCTGCAGCCCAGTTCCTGAAATCCTTGTTGCCCTGTTTGCCAAGAACCATCCAGATGGGGAGGGGCTTTGTGCAAACCCTTGGGATTTGCAGTGTGGATCCCTGTGGAGCTGGCTTTGTTTCCTTTTATACTGTCTCAGCATTTGAAACAAGAAGTCCAAGTCTGGAAATTTGACCGTGGTGGACTTTTCTTTCCCAGCTGGTGCTTTGTGGTCGTGAGGACCATTGGCAGCTTGAGTCCGTCATGTCCCTTTGCCCATTTATTCTCCTGAGCTTGACAGCCCTAAATTATAATGCTCCTTGCTGAATACCATTAATCTTAAGCAAGCAACTTACTGCAAGTTATTAGCTGCTCACCTTGAAATCCTGTGAATAGAGAAGAAAATTACCCTACTGTCCAGAGCCCTTTATTAATTGAATATGTGGTGGAAGAATACAGAGAGTGTCATTAATTTCGAGAGATGAGAGTTTGTTGCTCCTTTTTTATTTTTATTTTATCCCTGGATGTTCATCTAATTAAATTATTTAAATTTGGTAATTTGGGGGAAGGTTTTCCTTTTCTTCCCTGATACCTTTCATTACAAGCAACCTCAGTGATGCCTCTGCCTTTGTGGTGCTTAATTTATAGAAGATGAATTTTGAAGAGTTTGTTGCATTTATCAGGTAATTTTATGAACCTTTTGGAACATTTTTTAATGACTTTTTATGAGACTTTCTTTGACAATATTCTGAACATCTCTTTAGTGCAGAGAGATGAAGATTGCTAACTTAATGGTCTGAAAAATTCTGACATTTTTATTTACATTTGACTAATGATAGATTTTTGGTCCTTTCTCCTATCAAAGATATCTCGAAGAAAGTTAACATTTGGCAGAAGATTTTATGAGTTATTACCTGGATTCCTACTTACCTAGTAAGATAGGTTTGGGGGGAAAAGTTGTGATTCAGCCTTTGGTCTGGGGGAATTTTCTCTCATTCTCTTTATAGAATGAGCATCTCTACTTACACAGGGTGTGCTGGTTCCTGTCTTACACTTAATTCTCTCTTGTGTTCTCATTGAGTTACTTCTTCATCCCTTTAGTTACTGAAACTACTATGTTCCCACTAGGTGGTCAGCTCGCTGATGGTGTTCCCAGACCAGGCATATAGTTGGTCGACAGTAGAATGTTTTCCGTGAAGGTTTGTCGAATGAAAAAATGTATGATTTCCTTAACCCTGCCAAGGCACTGGTGTGTACTAGCTGTCAGACTCCACATCTGACTCTTCGCCCCCCCAACTTTCTACACTTCTCTCATTAAGAAATGGCATCTTCCAGTGGGTTCCTTACACCAATTATACCATTTGTTCTTGTCGTACATAGTGGAGTCTCTGGAGATGTTCAGTGACAGCTCACATTTGGAGAGAGTGTGTTCAAGATTGTGGACTCTGGTGGAGCCTTGGTGAGGTTAAAGGAGGACTTCGTTCACATCTGTGGGATTTTGATAAAGTGCAGAGCTAACCTGTAGAAGCAGGGAGTATGGGAGGCAAGGGATGGACCCTTGAGCTCATCTTGTCCATTTTCCTTTGGTGGTGGAGAATGGATGCCCAGTCGAGGTAAAGTTGGACAGAGCTGCCTGGTGGTAAAGGGAGGGTCTCTCACTGGAGAGGTTCAGGCTTCCATCTCAGAAACTGGGATGGAAGCCCATTTGGTTGTGACTGTTATAAGAGGCTTCAGGTGTTGTGGTGAGGCAGTCTGGGGAGAGGGACTGGAGCAGAGACCTTAAAGGATTCTCTTTAGCTTCTGAACAATTTGCTCAAGTTTTGCCTGATTAGAGGATGAGTACTGGGTTTGTAGATTCTTCTTGGCCTTCATTTTTTCCCTCTGTAAATGGCAGCCTCTCCTTTGTGTTCTTTAATCTACCCTCTTCTTCTCATTTACCCTTACTCCTTTCGTTCACTTCTTTCTTCTTTATTTTTTTTTTATCTACCTTTCTCGTTCTTTCTCTCTTTTCCTGTATTTTCCTTGTTAGTGAGCCCTTTAACAGAGCAAATGCGAGACTGTTCTGTTTGACTCCTGGTGATTGAACGAGTAGGTCTTGAGCAGGGGAAGGATTAAAGCAAGTGGGGAAAAGGAGGTCAGTGGGAGCCTCCTGTACAGAATCTGGGACGCTGTAGGTTCTCCATAAAGGCTTGTGGAATGAATGAGTTTGTAACTTTTATTCACTTGTACTGACATTATTTCACATTTGTGTGATGGCAAGTACATTTTGTTTTGTTAATTCATGCAAAAACATCTTCCAGATGGGGAGTGCTTATCTTATAAAATGGGAAGATCAGTGAATAATCTAGAGGTGATGTTGAACAGGTTGGGATGATTTGGGGTGGAAGTTGTTTGTAGTTTTAACCGCATCAGAATTAACTGGATTTGGTTAACCAGATATGGTTTAACCAGATTTGGAATGTGGGGATGCTCACCTCCCACGATGCTGTGGGTGCTGAGAAGCCACTTTATGAAGGCTGGTTTAATTCTGTTTATGATCAAAATGAAATTCCAGGCGTATTTGCCCTGGTCGGCAGCCTTCTCAGCACTCCTGCGCATGTTGCTGTGGCTGGCCCCGGAGCACCTGGCCAAGGCTGTACTTCTAGAGCATGATTGGGACTCTCTGGAGTTTGCTTATGCAAATGAATTCACAAATTGATGCAAATGAGAAATGAAGTAAAGACCCCATCTGGTGGTCTTGGGCCAGCACTCTGTAGAGTCCAGAGGCTCAGCAGAGCAGACTTTGGGGGCCTTACCTACTTTAATGTTCAGTGTCAGGAAGTCTGATGTTATAAGTACTGCTTCCCCAGAGCTTGATTCTCTGAATAGTCACTGCCTTGCCAGGATGTTCTTCTGTGCATTGGCCTGAAATTCCCTTTTAGTTTTGGCATACATTGTGTCATGTCCAAGACTGAGATTGAAATAGACATTTCAGGACCATCAGGAATATGATCAGGAATAAGCCTCAAAACAGCAGAGGGGAAGTTGCCTATTATAGGAGATTTGTTGTAAGCTGTTAGTGTGTTGTGGGAAGAGAGCCTCTAAGTGTTACGGGTCTTAAAAATACAAAGCTGAAAGGCTAAAAAACAAAACAAAAACAGTTCTTCAGATTTCAGCAGAAGTATCAAGACTGAAAAATAGCATCTGATCCTAAACCTGTAAAGAAAGTAGCAGCCTGTGTGAGGAGGTGGCGCTCTCTGGATGGCATGGCCAGAGACAAGCCCAGCTTTGGAAAAGAGGGTTTGTTTTTAGGATATAGAGCTATTTCCTAGATGCTAAACGTTTAAAATTATGTCTTACGGTCTGTGGAAAGTGATCAGGACCCAAGTTACACTTTGCTCAGTGGGCCATGGTCTCTCATTTCTGATTCTCTTTCATGCACTTATTTTATGGTTAATTATAACACTTTTGTTATGTGCTGGACACTTCCCCTCTAGGAGCTTATAGTCTATTGGAAAAAAACAGAAAATAAATAAATAAAATTTGAAATTAAATTGTGACAAATGCAATAAAGGAAACAGGGAATAGTGATAGAGAATGTGTGTGTGTGTGTGTGTGTGTGTGTGTGTGTGTATGCATGTGTGGTAGTAGTGGTGTGTATTGTGGGGAGATGCATTTCTTATATAAGGTGGTGAAGGAGGACCTCTCTCTGAGGAGGGAACAACTCAGCCAAGATTGGAATGATGAGAATGAGCTATCCTGGTAAAAGTAGGGGAGAAGGTGGTCTGGGAATAGCCACAGGTTTTGGTTAGAGACCCAGTTAAGAAGGGACCTGGGCAATCTGCCCTTCATATAAAGATTTTCACATTGTATTCATTAGGAGTAGAAGTTTTCTGATTCCTAGTATAAAATAGATTAGGAGTACAATTCAAAGCACAATTAAAATTTAAACAACATGATGAACATTTTTTATCATGTTGATAAAAAATACTCCTTACAGATAAGTCTTAGTGACCAGATTTGAGGGCACTCCGAGGCACAGCTTGGAATGTAAGAATATTGTTGCCCTGAACTTCCTCTGTACTGATACTTTTGCTCTAAGAGAGTCAAGAAATGTCCCTCCCTCCCCTCTTCCTTGCTGTTCACCAATATTGCCCACAGGCAGATCAGTGAGTAAACCTTTCTCACATTGGAATCAATTTTGTTCAGGAAAAGCTTTTTATATGAAGTCTGGCAAGTGTACATTTTAAAGCTTCTGTTCTACTTAAGAAACCAAATTTTTGTCAAACTTGAACTCAGCTGGAAAGATGAGTTGATTTTATTTTTGCTATGTCAATGGATTTTAGAATTTCTCTTGGCTTTGTCATATATTTTAAATTAAAAAAAAAAAGGATAGATGGAATAACTTTATCAAAACCTTAGACCAAATGATCAGAGACTTTATGTATTGATGGAAAGACTTTGGACAGGTGATCTGACAGTGTGGTTGGGGTGAAAGCCAAAATTCCTAAAGGACCTTACAGTGTGGAGCTTTGGTGATTCTCTATTTTAGGTATGTCTGTGGAACTGTTTCAGGAGCCTTTTGTTTACTTTTTAAGGAATATAGCCAATTCTTAGTGGTGTGGTTTGAAGTGTTGGGGTTTGGAACCTATGGCCAAGAAAGAATACTTGAGTCATCTTCAGTGCAAAAAGGTGGATTTATTAAAGCACAGGGACGAGACCCTTGGGCAGAAAGAGCTGCCCGGGGATTGTGATGGGTGACTGATTATATACCTTTAGGTTGGAAGGGAGTTAGGGATAGCGTTAAGTCTCTAAGGTATTTTGGAAACGAGATTTCCAAGACCTTGAGGGGCTAGCTGCTTTAGGAAAAGGTCATTTATTACTGCTTAATGAGTAAAAACTCAGTCATAAGACCCTTCAGATGTATATCAGGGGGCCATAAACTTGGAGTATGATTGCCAGCGTATACCTTGGGGGAGTTGAGATAAAGGAAGTTTCCAAGGGGATTTTTATATGTTAAAGTAGACTTACAAGATCCTGGAGGTTGGGATAATGTTAAGCTAAGATCACCTTTTGCCCTTAGCAAAGTGTCATCATTGAGGCAACAGAGTTCCAGAGGAAGGTCTCTCTGCCTGTCTCAGGGAATTGTCAGTGGGCTGTAGGCAGGAAGGAAATCTATTTTTTTCTTTTGTCTTTGTTTCCCACATCATTAGAAATAGCTAAATGTTGAGTGAAGTTGCTTTCCAGGGCTTTTATGAATTCTGTAATTATAACATACACTTTGATGTTTGTCAGGAGATACCAATGAGTTTGCTGTGCCCAAGTGATCTTGAGTACTGTGAAGGGATTCCCAGGAAGAGCTTTGGTCATTCTCAGGCTGAATGCTGTGAGGCTCTGGGGTAGGTCCTGCAAGCCCTGCAGTCTTTGTGGTTGCAATTTCTTGGGGGGCAGGACTAACCCTTGGTGGTGGGACAGTTCATGCCAGGATGTATTTTCACTGGCTGAGGTCATTCTGACATATATGCACATTGTTATCAGAGAGGAAGGGCAGGTTGTTTACAAATTCTTATTTCGGGGAGGAAAATTTTTCTGTTACTCTTCAATATTCTTTTAGTTGGCTTAAGAATCAAATTGACATGAGACATATTAACAGGAGAAATTCAAACAAAAGTCTAATAATCTACACAGGAGAGACCCAGAAAAACTGAGAAAACTGAGTAACACGCCAAAATAACTGAGCCCATCACCTTAAATACCATCTTCAGGTAAAGACAAAGAAAGATGTTGCGGGTAAGGAGTCCGATATCTAAGGTTACCAGGAAAAGCACAGTAAACAAGGATGAGGTTGCTTTTCAGATTTGAGTCTTGCCTATTCCACTGTTAAGAGTTTCTAGAGATTTAGAATCATCTCCCTCTTCCTTAGTGCATGAGAGGGATATCCATACAAATGGAGATTTCCTTTATACATATAAATGCTTCTACACTCCAGTTTTCTGAGTTTCTCTTGTGTCTATAGTTTCTTAAAAATAACCAGCTTAAAATAATCAATATGCCAAATAGACATATTTTGGGGTGGCAACATTTGCTCCCCAACACCACATTCTAGTTGTGAAACATTTTATGTTCAAAACTATTGAAGAAATGATCATCTAAAATGAAGGTTAATTAAAGACACTCAGATGTCTCTTGGCACTTAGAAGCACGAATGATTCAGAAGGGTGGACTCACAAACAGCTTGAAGGCTTAAAACATGCAGGCTGCCAGCCAGAGTTTGAGGAGGGAGCTCTCTCTCTGTACTTCAGAATGTTTAGCCAGTGTGGTCAGTGACTGTTGGCTGTTGAAGAAATGGCATGTGACTTCCATGAGTCTTTCCATTAAAATGTGAATTATTCTAGGCGTGCCCAGCTGGCTCCATTAGGAGAGCATGCAAGTCTTGATCTTCAGGTTGGGAGTTTGAGCCCTATGTTGGGTGTAGAGATTACTTAAAAATAAAATCTTTAGAAGTTTTTGATTTATTCTAGGCTGAAATCCACGCTGTATCTCTCCCTATGCATCTCTTTCTATTCCTCCTTTTCTCTTTCTGTCCATCTGCCTCTTTCTATCTTCTGTTCTTCTCATCTGTTTGCTTCTCTAACTCTTATTTCTGTCTGACGTTGGCTGTCCTTCCTTCCTCAACTAGAGTCCGGAGAGGATCCTTCCTCCTCTCCCATACCCTCTGTGTGGTCAGTGAGAACGCTACCTCTTGCTTTCACAGATGACTTCCTTTTTTGAGAAGGTGGTCCATCAAACATTTCCACTGCTCCCATGCCTTTGCACAGTGAAGTGGTCCTGCAGTTCTGCCCCCCAGTGCCTCTCTTCAGGCATTCTCTACCCCCACTCATCCTTTCCAAATGCAATGATGCATTTACTCTCCCTGGGCTGCCAATGTAAATCCGTATTGAAAGGTGTTCATTTGCTTTGGCAGAAAACATGTTATTCATATCAGGCCCTTGTGCTTGTTTTCCGTTGAGCCTTTGACATGTGGTCTTTGGCAAACCTTGGTCCTACACATGACATGGCTTGCATGTTGCAGTACTATGGGGCTTTCCTCTTTGGATTCTTAGATGTTGACCTCCTCTCTTTACTTCGTACAATAAAGGGTGGTCTCATTGTCAGTATGGCCCTTTAAATGTTAGTGAAGGTGATGTAAACCATGCTGGGCAAAGCTTTTGGCATTTAACTGTGGGCTTAATACCTAAAGGTGAGTCTGTAGTGTAGAAAGTGGCTATGAATTCTATATATTTTGCACATGAAAACCTCAGTTCTAGAATAAAAGTATGTTCACCAGGTTGAAACTTGAAATTCCCAATATTTTTGACCTATAAAAATGGTAATTTCATATATTGGATGAATAGGGGGAATGAGCCTTGTTTAAAAGGATTCTCTATTTTCTATTTCATGAATTCGTTTATTCGGCACACACCCATGAAGTGCATTTCTTATTCTAAACATTTTGGTAGGTGTTGTGGTTACAAAAAGAAATTGAGTCTGTCCCTTGCCGTCTACCCAGGAGGACCACACTCAACTCACTCTGGCCCAGGTGTCCGGGGTGCTGAGGAAGGTCTCTGTGCTGACAGCACGGTGGGGTGACTATATCAGTTTTGCCACAGACTGCCCCAGTTTTAACTGAAAGTCCTGGGGAAATGGATCAGATTCCTGTAGGGTGTGGGGGTGGGGTTGTAGAGTGGCAGTTACAGTTCTGTGCAAAAAAGGGACAATTCTGTGGCTAAAGAAGTTTAGGACTGGAAATGCAGCCCACCCCTCCAACCAGGGAGAGTCAAAAAGCATATTAGCAAAATAAAGGCTCTGTGAAGTCTCAGTGGAGAAAGCTGTTTAATTTGTTTAACGGAGATTTCTAACTTCTTTGACTTTGGAACTCTCTTTGTATTTAACATCCTGTGAACATCTTTGGGTTCTCCCCTCTTTGTCTTTTGGGGAAAAAATGCATCATTTTCTGTCCTAAAGTGTACGTTATTGCCTTATATTATTAGTCTTATCCATGATTCGGGCAACAATTGGTATTAAATAGCCCATCACAAGAAAATGTAATAATAATGCAATCTCGGGATTAAAAGGTTTTCCAGAAGGGTTGCTAATGTGCTGTGGAGGGTCATGAGTTACCGCAAGGCTATTTTTTCTGGATGACACACACGGAGCCTGGCTGGCTGCTCACCTTTTTCTGCAAGTGGGTTTTTTTGCACTGAAGGCTGAACCAAGTTGTTATGGAAACAGAATCGGTCTCCCCTGCCTGAGAACAGCGCCTTGCTAATAATTAGAGAGCATGGCTGAGCAAACTTTAGTGGAAATGATTAATCTTTGCAAAGCGCAGGTAAGCCTCAAAGATTGAACAGGTGTTTTTTGGCCTTTGCACTTGACAGCCCTAGAAAATTTTAATTTGGAAATATCCGATCAAGTTCAGGCTTTGAGTCTTTCCTTACTTCAAAAAGGAAAGTCATTCTTTAATATTATGGTAATTGCTTTTAAAATTAAACATTTTAAAGGCGTCTCTTAAGCCTATAGAGTTTCTCAGAAGGTTTGCAACCTTCTTCCAGCTTACGAAAATGCGGATTCCAGCTTTCTACAGACCCACTGAGTCAGACTGCCTCAGGGAGGCCTCAGAATTCAGTTCTGTAACAAGCCCCCTAGCTGAGTTTGATGCTGCTCACTAGAGTTAGCTTTGTTCTAGGATAGGGCATACTTTCTCTAGAAAGGGCCAGGTAAATAGTGTAAATAGTGTAGGTATTGGAACTCTGTCAATACAGTAAATAGTGTAGGCTTTGGAACTCTGTCATTGTGGTGTGAAAGCAGCCCTTAACAGTACATAAAGTAATGGCCATGGCAGTGTTTCAGTTCACTCTATGTCAGGCAGTGGCGGATTTAGCCCTTGGCTGTCATTTGTACTGATCCTTGCTCCACAATCTGCAGAATGCTGCACATGTAATGGGACTCCTGCTTTCAAAGGTGTCTGTGCTAAAAGTTAACCACCCACCTGGATACCCACTTCAGTCTGGCCTGAAGACAGGCAAAAAGAGAATATGCCTTTGGTGGGGCTTGTGGGGAGGGAATTATAAATGATTTCCTGGTTGGGTTCTGATAACCACATTTATTGAGATGGGTTTTGAAGTGGGATAGGAATCTCCTTACCACTCATCTTAACTGTGGATAAGGTGATTTCCTGGTTGAGGGGCTAGAATGGAAGTGAACAGATGAACTTGAATCTGTTTGGAAGAAAAGGCTTAGGTTTTTCTTGAAGGAGCAGACAGAAATTTGGCTTTGGTAGGAGGGCTAGTTTGAGAGGTACTGTTTCCCTTGTTCTCTGCGCCACTGGCTGCTCCATCCCTTCTGTGGGATTTCCTGCTCTGTCTCATGGATCTGGCCTTCGGAGCCTGGCAGACTGCCCCCACCCTCAGAGCTGGATTTGTGTCTATGCCCATATTTCAGAGAACGTTGAACTCTTCTTTGGTGGTGCACGAAAGTCCAGTAGCTTGAGTTTTCCTTGCTGTTTTCAAATACCACTGTGGTATGCTCTATGTTACATTTGTCACAGCTAAGTTTTCATTGTTTTTAAAAGGCTTTTGATGTGATGCGGGTCAAGGGTGGGGTCCTGCCCTCTTGGTGTTAGTCCTGAGCACTAGAGAATGTACTCTTGCACGCTTCCTTATGTTATACTGGGTGTGAGGTTTGACTGTCCCGGCTGCATACATCCAAACAGACTCTGAGCTTTCCTGCTTCCCTCATTCCAGTATTCTGTTTTTCCAAATAATTTGCTTTAAGTTTTCTTTTTGTGCCTTTAAGGGAGAAATTGCTCCTCTGGACCACAGCCATGAATGCATGGGCTAATGCGGCTTTCAGAGTGTGTTTCTGTTCACATCCCTGAAGCCCTGCTTCTTTGTGCTGTAGCAATCCCTTGCTATTATCTTATTTTCTGATTTCCTTTGAAGGGGTAATGATGGTAGCCAATTTGTGCATTTTATGAGGTTTTAATTCCGTTACGCTCACACTGCAGCTGGAAACATAATGGCACACACACCTGAGTTATTCTCTTTGATTCAGCCTTAAAATCTGTTTCCCACATGATTTCAGTCTGTATATTATGGTGTCATTAGCTTGTGTAGCTTTGCGATGTCATTGTTGTTTTGTGTTATCAAATACAAGAACATTTTCTTTTGATATATTTATACCCACTTCCAAAACTACTCTGCATTCATGAATCACAAAGGGATTTAAAGCCTTCTCTAGTTCATTGTCTATTTTTTAAAAAACTTTGGCTTTTATATATTTTTAAAATATGGACATTTATGCTTTGTATCTGTTGTATGTCATTTTTCTCTCTTGATTTAAAATTTTAAAAAATTTCCAGTATATTTTTGCTTTTCATCCAGAAAATATTTACACAGTGCTTGCTATGGGCAACAAACATCCCTCCACTCATTTACACAGACTTTTGTTTAACCTGTTCTATAGAGGTTGTGTTTTCTCCTGTGGTTGGAGACGTTTGGGGTGGGCATTTACACAACCTGGTGAGGGCTTAGGAGGCTGGAAGTCAGGAGTCAGAAGAGCCTGGGTTCTCAGGGTATCCCGGACTCCCTGGTCGAGTGACCTGTAGCTCAAAGCCCCGTCTCTGCAATAGCACAGGTGATAGCACCTTTCTGGGAGGAGGCTGTATCGCATGCCTATAAAATGTTAGCATGTGCCTGCCAGGGAGCCAGTGTCCTAGAGGCAGGAGCTGTTACCATGATAACCAGGAGACACAGATGCAGCTGTTCTATCTGCTCTACCCCCGAATCCCTTCCCATCTACTGGAGAAGAAATGCTATCTCTCTGACTATGCCAGTTTCCATGAGCCCTGCCTATTTCCGACCCGGAAGGCTGTGATTCGTTATGTTTTCAGCTTGCAAATTCAGGTTCTTTCTCTGTGGCTCGCTATTTTGGGTATTGGACCCACAGTTATTTCACAGGAAGGATTTGGCAGGATGTCTTGTGTCCTCAGTCTCAGTCCTTACAGCAGAAATGGTAGGTGCAATAGTCACATTTCATGGCCAGGTTGCTGCCGGTCCAGGGGGTGCTTTCCCAATCCTGTTGATGATGGTGACTCCTTGGGCTCTTTTATGAGAGAGTTAGCTTTGGAGAGTGCCTGCTGTCGGAAGATGGTCCCACCACTGCACTTGATCCTTCCTGTTGTAAAGCTTCCATGAGAGCATAATGTTTAGGAAGCATCTTTACTTTCTTTAGTGCAACCTATACAGCACAGAGGTGATGCCATTATAAAGTTGATGAAGGTCCCAAGACCATGCTGTGTGGCAGGCATGGAATATCCTACCTACTTTGGGCCCTTGTGATTGCTGCCGAGGTGGCCTTTCCTTAATTTCCCGAGTCTCCTGAGGGGCTAGATTCTTGTTTCTTTGTCCCAACATTTGTCTTTAACCTCAAGAGCACATTGCTGCTTCTGTGGTTTATGAGCAATTTTACTCTCAAATTTCAACTCGGTGGAAGTGGTGGTGAATTAGATGAGAAGAATTTTTTTTTTTAAAGAATTACCTTATTTAAAAATATTACCTTATTTCCACTGATCTGTCATCTGTTTCCATGGAAATAGAATTAGGAGATAGTTTCTGACGATTGTTTTCAGGGCTAGCTCCTGATTCCCACTCCAGTTTCCATAGAGATAGAAGTAAACGGGTGAAGACAATGTAGAAAAGATCCCATCAAGTGATGGGCTGCCCTGGGACCGTGGCCCAGACCCTTCTATGGAGATTGTTGTGTGCTCAGCTTGGTAGTGAACTCTGTGATGTTGGTATCTTCTGGGAGCTTAGGAAATACCCAGAAAATGACCTTTACCCTGACATGAGAGGCTCTGATGTTTTCCATACTTCCCTTTGTCTTCTAGAAGCTTTAGAGACAGCTTTGCCTCTCCTGCGTACTTAAAACTGCCTTCTTTTTATAATTGTCTCTAAAGCAGTTGAGACAATCAGGTGTTGATTGCCCGGCAATTTTGGTATCTCTGGTCTGCCAAGAGGGTCAGGAAGAGAGAAGCCAGTTTTTGTCTGCCAGGAGTGTGGCCACCCTGAGTCCACACACTGGCAGAAGCTTTCAGATTTTCGGTCTGCTTTCGTAAGCAGATACAGGAACAAAAAGGCAAAGTTGAATGGCACTGTCATGAACTACAGTTTGCAATTTCTGAGGATTGTTTGGTTGTTTACCTGGAAATTATGAAATAACCTTTATGCTTTTACTTAAATCAGTGGGTCTGCACTTTTAGCAAAACAGTTGGTTAGGAGTCCCTAATTGATACCATTAACAGAAATTATCTGTCAAAAAAAAGGTGTCCTTTGAAGAAAATAGTTTTAAAATAAATAAGGATAAAATGGGACATTTTAATGGGCTTCTTCTCTATTGGATCTGGGGCATTTGGCTCTGGGCTATGGAAGGTCAGATTCTGGGACCTTAACCTGTGAGGCTGCCTGGTGAGGGGTGGGTTTCCAGAATCTCTTGACTCCTCTGTTTGGAAGGCAGTTCAGGTGCTGGTCTTGAAGAATTGTTTGCATAGCAAGTTTGTTTCCTAAACCTTTCCATTCAGATTGTTTTGAGTTGGTGGCTGATGGTACTTGTACTGTGTCCACCTGCATGGTCAGCCCTTTTTGGGAGAAGAGGGGAGAGTAATGGCTTGAAGCTCTCCCCTGGGAGGCTATGCATAACTCATCCTGGGAGGAGAGTGAGAAAGAGCCATGAATCCACTGAGAAAGAGCCATGAATCCACTGAAGATTAAACAGACCCCAAATGGGAATGCTAACACTTGCATCTTCTGTCAGGACCTAGTAGTTGTGGGTGCATTACTGATGTGTAGGCCTGAGAAAGTAGGCCTTCAGGAAGCCTTGTTCTCTTCTTGCTCCCCAAGGAAGCCCCTTCTGTGGAAACCGTGCTGCTCTTGGGGCCTGTGTTCCTCATTCTTCAACTCGGACCCAAGTTGATCTTCACTCTCCAGGATGCTTGGTGGAGCAGTCTGCACCTCACTCTCCTGCCTGATGGTGCAGAAACCTCACCATGGTGGGGTTTTGCTGAGATCCTTCAAGGGCCTTTGACTGGGTCTGCAGGTTGGGCCTCTTTCTGATCAGGGCCATCTTTATCTGTGCCTTGGATTTTCTTAGCTTCCATTTCTCAGAGGTTCTTTTTCTTTTCTTTATTTTCCCTTCTGTATTTTAACTTTTTTTTTTTTTTTTTTTGCCTTTTTGTTAAATCTTGATTGGGAAAGGAAAAGAAAAATCATCTAGAAATGTGAGTGTAACGTAAAGAACAGCCTTACCTTGGCATATTGACTACGTTTCTGAGACCCTTGGCTGACAGTGCTGGGAGCTGAGTGGGGTGTGGAGGCCCTTAGGTTATTGGGTGGGACCATGCATAGCCCTGTGTGCTGGACATGTGCTCTCTGCTAGGTGGAATACCAAACATGGCCTCCCTCAGTGCTCACAATCCTGAGTGAACATTCGACAAAGACCTGTCCTGTGAGTAGATGAACGTTACCATTTGCATTTCACAGATAGAGAAACTTAAGCCTCTGCCTGGCATCAGCCTAGCTGTATAAACCCCAAAGCCCCATAGTCCCTGAGATATGTGACCTCACTGCTGAAGTCCCACCCAGGCCTCCCTCAGTCCAGGGAGGTCCTGACTCCAGGGCTGGGACTGGGACCCAGGTCTTCTGTCTACCAGCTGCTGCTCCCACCCCCAGTCACCATTAGCAGCTCTCTGTGAAGTTACAGACCTTTGAGGTCCAGGTCATGCATTGCTTCCTCTTTGGAGTCTTCTAAGAACCATGTCTGACTCCTGCCTCAGCAGGCCTGTCTGCTCTCTTGCTGATGTCCTGGAGGGTGTGTGGTCAGTGACCATAGAGAGTGCACTAAGCCTGTATTTGTCTGCCCAACCTCCCAACCTGAAGGGGCCTTGGAGGGCTAAGGCTGTATCTTCTACCCTAACATTCGCCAGGTGCTCAGTAGTAAATGTTTGTGGCCCCCATAAATATTAACTCTGGGTAGATTCTGTGAACTAGAAAACCTTTCGGTTGACCTCATAGTGATAGATAACATAGGCTTCCTAGTGTCCCTGCCTCAACCTTGTATATCTGGAATTGTCCCTCTTCTCTGTGACCAATGGATGGTTCTAGCCTGAGTGGAAACAGCAGAACAGCTGACACAATATTCACCCTTCACTTACTGTGTAAAAGGGTTTGATTGTAGGGTCGTTAATCAAGCGGTCAGGTAGAACATGAAGGTCTTATTTATTATATAAGGAGGTACTTTGTAAAGAAATTGAGCTGTAGTGATGAATAGATATTGGACACCAATTATGTTGCTGCTATTAATCAAGATATTCATATTTAGCAGTAATAGCTATGGTGAGGGGTTGTAAAAGTAAATAAACTTCCCCAAGGATGAATTATACCATTTAATGATTAACATCCCGTTAAGAACACTGGCTGTTTACAATTAGACTTTTAAAAAAGTAATAACTACATTTAACAATAGTTAAATAGTTAATTGCATTTAAACAATAGTTATGGTTAGTCATACCAACAGACATTGCTAATTACCTTCAGTTAATTATAAATAAATTATTGGCTTTAAATGTATCCTCCTATTAAAGTCTGTCTTAATCTAGAAAGTCATGTGACTTGCTCTGGGGTCACAGCTGATGGGCAGGTCTAGAATATGAACCCATCACCTCTAATTTGGAATATTTTTTGAGTGCTTTGCCATAAACTATTTTATTTACTCTTAAAACAATTCTTCAGAGTTGGCCCAAGTTTCACGTGCATTTTATTTATGTCACGTGTCCCTGTGTTCTTGTAATAGGGATCCTTCATGGCAGGATTGTGAGGGAAAATAAAACTGTGAATGTCCTGGGCACAGAGTCTGGTACATAGTAAACTGTCAGAACATGTGAGCTACTTTTAAAATGATAATTTTAGGGGCGCCTAGGTGGCTTAGTCAGTTAAGCATCCGACTTCAGCTCAGGTCATGATCTCACGGTTCGTGGGTTCGAGCCCCGCGTCGGGCTCTGTGCCGACAGCTAGGTCAGAGCCTGGAGCCTGTTTCAGATTCTGTGTCTCCCTCTCTCTCTGACTGTCCCTTGCTCACGCTGTCTCTCTCTCTCTCTCTCTCTCTCTCTCTCAGAAATAAATAAAAACATTAAAAAAATAAAAAAGAAATAAAATGATATTTTTAGTGGTTTGATGTAAATATCTGAATTTGGAAGCTGGCTTTGATACCTTGAATAATCTGGGGTGCTTGAAATGGTAGATAAACCCTTCTGGAAATGTGTTTACAGGCAACAATATTTATCAAAGTTAGGCTTATTTTGCCCAAAAACTAAAGTTATAAAGTAATTTTAATGCAAATACTTGTGTTTTCTATGCCAAGGACTGATGAAAAATGAGGGTGTTTTGAGTAACCCACTTAGCAGTACAACCTTTTCCAGTGCTCACTGAGGAGAGCTCATCAGCATTCAATAACCCCATCAGAGTAGAAAAGTCTATTTGCTTTAAATGAGATTTTGCTTGATTGCTATTTTTATTTTGAAAATCCAATTTTAACTTTTTGTCTCACATAATAATGAGTTTTTTGGATACATATTGTCACCCTTTATTATAAGTGTAAAGGAGAGGTAACACACAGCTTTCTGCAATGAGAACGTATAATAAATAAAAATCTGATGCTGGCATAAATAAATGCATTCCTTCTTAATGGGCATAGGGGAAGAGCATGTTGATGTAACTCTGGGGGAGTTGGATGATGCCTTTGAAAAATCCAGAGGCTGAAGTCTGAATTGAATGCCACTACTTTATTTGAGTCAGAGTGGCTACAATTAGATAACTTTAATAATTAATTCTGGTCTGGTTTCTTGTTGCTATAGCTGAATGCTCTCTCCATGATGGGGATGATTACTGGGAAGTGGGCCCTTGGCGATCTCTTCCCTACTGCAGATTTCCTTTGGGATGACAGAAACTGCTTATCGTGGCACGGGACAGAAAATAAATCCTGGAAGCGTCATAGAGCTCAAGTGACAATTTGAAAATAACAATCAGAGCAGTGAATAGAAGCTGAGACACAAATTCAGTTAACAAACAGAGGAACTAATCTGTCAGGCATTGGTTGGAAAGCCTATTTCTGACTTTATTTCACAGCACATTATGACAACATTTCTTTAAGTCACAATTCATCTCCATTTAAAAGATATAATCTACATGTTCTCATGGGAAATAATCAGAGACAAAGCTTTCCTATTCCCCCCCTGAAGTTGACCTCGTCCTCCCAAAGAACATTTTTCACACTGCAAAATGTAATTTACTTATACCCAACAAAATTGGAATAAAAACCACCACAGTTACCAGTGAGTGAGAAAGAGAAATTGGGTTTGGGAGAATTGGAGATTGAAAAGTGAATTATTTTTTGCTGTTCGAAAAATAAGTATACTGAAGGAGATATGAGGGAGATATGAGGGAGACCCCGATCTTTCCATAGTAGTTTGTACCCACTTCTGGTTTATAGTGCAGTGTGTGTTGAAAGTGGTGGGTAGTCATGGAGTCTATGATGGGCTCTCTCTTGGTTCAGCAGAGGGCAGCCTGGGGCCCAGAGAGGCAGCCTGCTGAGAGTCACACAGCTGGTCAAGGGCAGGACTGGATCTGCATCCTGGTCCATGTACTCAGGAGGCTATTTGCCAAGGTGCCCTTTGCCTCTCTAAAATGTTTCTTTTGGGGAAGCCTGTAGACGTCTTTTAATACCTCAGTGCATTGTGTTCTCACAGTTTCTGTGTTCACATTCGCCTGAATTTAACAGGAGCCACAAAATAACAAAATAACTAACTCTTCAGCAGAGACTTTGGCATTGACTGATGGGAGAACTTCTCATCTTGGACTTACTTCCTTTCAATTTAGGGAACATGGAATTGCCTCAATTTTAGAGTCACCTGTGTTTTCCAGGGCATCTGTCCCTGTGCATTTGTGATGGTCATCTTAGAAGACATTCAGCTGTCAGAGGTCAAGTTCAAAGGTGGCATAGTTGTCCTGAGCACAGAAACATGTCCTTGTCAGTCTCTGCGTGTAGGAAATGTGTATTCATGGAGTTGAGGAAATAGAGTGACCAGAAATTCTGGCTAGTTGAGGAAAGCCATAATCCTAAAAACATCCTTCTGAACATTTGCCATATGCATCAAACCCCTGAGGACAGATTCTGGTGTTTACCCTATCCCTAGGATATGCTAGGCATTCATTTCCTATTGGGGTGCATACTGTCCACTGCTATGGTTGTTCACTGTGTGTCAGGCTCTGTACCAAAGCCTTATGATCCCTCTTCTCTTCTCCAGTTTTATTTTATTAAAAACTTTTAAGTTTATTTATTTATTTCAAGAGAGAGACAGAAAGAGCAGATGAGGGACAGGGAGAGAGGAGAGAAAGAATCCCAAGCAGGCTCCACACTGCCAATGCAGAGCCCTAAGTGGAGCTCCAGCTCACAAACTGTGAGATCATGACCTGAACCAAAACCAAGAGTCAGACACTTAATAGACTGAGCCACCCAGGCGCCCTTCCTCTTCTCCAATTTTAGAGGCATGGAGACAAGTCTTAGAATCTGTGTCACCAGCCCCAAGTCTGTGTGTCCGGATTAGAACCTAGGCTGTGTCCAGTACCAGCAATAGGAGAATAGGACATTTGTGTCCCCTAGTACAACCCCTTCCCCTCCCTGCCTCGTTTTCTCCTTGGCTTCATGGTCAATTCCTATGTGAAATGAGCCATCACATGTGGAAGCTCTTTATGGTTTATGTAGGTTATTATTACACCAGATGGAATTGAATCCATTTTGGGAGATGAACACCTCTCCTAACATGTTTCATGTTCTCATCCCTTCTTGGCTTGCATTTCTATTTTTCCTTTGATTGGAGTAGTGAATGTAGGTAGAAATGGGGAGAGGTTTTCTCTGGAACTGGGATTCTGGAGTTTTCTAGAGCTAATAGCAGTATGCTGCAGTGTTTGTTTCTGTCAGCAACATTCTGTGTGAGGCAAAAATCCCAGCCATTACCAGTTCTAGTGAGGAGAATGACTTCTAAATTACAGGTGACTTAAGCAGAGAAATTCTAAATGAAGACCATTCATCTGGCATTGCATTATTAATACCCCAAGGGTCTGAGCCAGAGGAAGGGGGTGGTTGTATATTTCCTGTAGCTTCTACTCACAGTAGAAGCTGTTGGACTTCTGTTCACAGGGCAGTAATAAACCCATTGGTTTGGAAGGCAAAGTAATGGAAAAACCTGTTTCAGTACCACAAAGTTGTGATTCTTGTACTTTCTGGGTTATAGTTCTTCCAAATGGCTCACTGAGTCCAGAGGTTTCCAAGCTATGCTTTGTCCTAATACTAAGGCTGTTTTGGGTATAAAAAGAAAGACTTACATTAGAATTAAACGACTTTCTTGCAGAAGAGACGATCTTCACAAAAGGAGTCTTTCGAATAAGTAACTTTGGGAAATTCTACTTTCTCAATTTTTTTTCTTGGTGATTGTATATTTGCATATTAAAGGCTCTGAAAAGCTGTGAGAAGGTAATCTATTTAATTTTACCACCTGGCTTTTCCCAACCTTATTTACTACCCCCAATTTTAATTTGCCTGAAGCACACTTCTAGAAATGGGGTTTTAACGTTTAGAAGTCAGTCACACAACATCTAAAGGTTAAATTACATTTATTCATGAGAACATTAATCTGTGGATTCAAGGTCAAATATTTTAGAATAGAGATCCACAAACTTTTTCTTTAAAGGTCAGATAGTAAATATCTTGGACTTTACAGGATGTAAGGTCTCTGTTGCAACTCTGCCATTATAGTGTGAAAGCAGAAAGAGATAGTACATAAATGAATTGACATGTTTGTGTTCCAATAAAACTTTATTTACAAAAACACAGGTGCCAGGCTGGATTTGGCCTGTAGGTCATAGTTTTTCCATCCGTGGTAGATCCTTGCTCTTCAGATTACTCTGCTGGCATATTCCATGCTGTCTCTCTGGTTGTGATGCATGTATTGATTCAACACAACAGCTCCTACTCACTTGTCCCCTAGAGGCCTTCTTGGACTCCCAGGACAGCTTAAGACCCACCTCCTGAAGCTCTCTGTGGCCTTCTCTATCATAGCCCTAAACAATGTGCTGTCATCACTCATTTCCTTCTGGGCCTCTGGCCTAACTGTGAGCTTTTGGGGCAAAGACCTTATTACTAGTGTGTATCTTCAGCTTGGACCGTGAGGACAGTATATCAGGCACACTACAGGAATTCACTGGGAGCTGTTGGATGAATATGATCTTGTGATAACTCGATACAATGTTTTGTTTTGTTTGGGGGACCTCTTAGAGTTAATAGTAAGTATTGCAGGAAGAAATGCTCTTTCCAAACAAAAATTTCAAGTATCCCTGAGGACAGGGATCATTTGGACGAAGCTGGGATGAATTCTACATCCTCCCAAAATATATGCTTCTTGAGCAAAGAAAGGAAGAAATGAGGCTGCTGTGCACTGTGGTAAATTATGCATGTGGAACAGAAAAGCTGAGTGAAAATGATAATTTAGGGGGCAATGGGGAAGTATTTGAAAGATCTGAAGGCGTATTTTTCTCCTTCTTTCTCCATGTATTAGAGATAAAATGATATAGACCTTTTTCTCTTTTCACCCAGACCCTTAAAATATTTTTTTTCTGGTAATTTCTCTTCATATTACATGACTGCTATAATTACATCTCTAGTTTTAAGATAATAGAACTGCATTTTTAATGTGCTCTCTGCCGTATCTGGATTTATGATATCTCTCCTTCCTTACGCCTTCTGGAAAAAAAATTTAACTGAGTTAATATTAAAATAAAGTAAGTGAATTAAAAGGGAATGAGCCTTTAAAATCTCAGATCCAGCCCAAGTGCTCATTCAGTGACTGGCCTCTCCATCTCTGAAGTCAAGGTAGCCCTCCTCTCCTCTGGCTCCTTGATGGGAAGCTCTACTGACCTCTAGGCGTGGCTGTGATTCTGAGCTGGCCTGGAGACAAGTTGAAAGGAAGGCTGGCCTGACATCCCCTAGAGTCTGAATTGCATTCATCCAGAAGAGACTTTGTGACTTTCCCAGAGTTCACTGCTGGAAATCCAATAATCTCTCAGCAGTTCAGCCCCCTTTTGCTGCTGTCCCTAGGAACACTGAAGGGTGTAGTGACTTTCAGAGTCCTGGCAAGCAGTGAAGGTCCTATCTTGATGCCCGTGCTGATGAATGGGGTGACCTTGGGAGAGTCACTTGACATCTTGGCCTTCAGCCTCTGGATGACTCCATCTGTCTCTGCAGTAATTGGTTGTCCTCCTGGGTTGTTTTTGATGTTAGCAGATAAAACTCCATGTGCCTAGTTGAATATTAAATAACATGTGTTTTGTCTCATAGGAAGTGGGTAAAATGAAACTACAGAGATTTTTTAAAGGACAATCCTGTTTATTTTATTTATTTTAATGTTTTATTTATTTCCGAGAGAGAGAGAGAGAGAGACAGCATGAACAGGGGAGGGTCAGAGAGAGAGGGAGTCACAGAATCTGAAACAGGCTCCAGGCTCTGAGCTGGCTGTCAGCACAGAGCCCGACACGGGGCTCGAACCCACGAACCGTGAGATCATGACCTGAGCTGAAGTCGGACAGTTAATCAACTGAGCTACCCAGGCGCCCTGAAACTACAGAGATTTTAAAGCCTTGACAATTGAAATATTTGGATACCACATTTGTGTTCTTGTAGGTCCTTTCTTCAGGGAGCTCATATTTGAATAAAGGAAGTGGACACACAAACTAAGAACTGCAAGGCTAGGGGCGCCTGGGTGGCTTAGTCGGTTAAGCGTCCGACTTTCGCTTGGGTCATGATCTCACGGTTCGTGGGTTCGAGCCCCGCATCCGGCTCTGTGCTGACTGCCAGCTCAGAGCCTGGAGCCTGTTTCAGTCTGTGACCCCCTCTCTCTCTGACCCTCCCCTGTTCACGCTGTCTCTCTCTCTCTCCTAGAAATAAATAAAACATTAAAAAAAAAAAAAAAAAAAAAAAACTGCAAGGCTAGGGGTAACAGAATGTGTAAAGCATGGCGGAGGTGTTGGCAGACAGGTTGTCTCTCTGGAATGGCAACTAGGCAGTCAGGAAGAGCTTCCCAGGTGAGGTCACAATTGACTTGGGTGTTTAAGGATGACCTGATGTTCACAATATAGAGGGGCAACTTTCCTCACAAAGAAAGTTGAATTCCCAGATAACTGTAAGGTCCACAGATACAGCACTAGAGTGATAACAGGTGGTCCTGCCTTCCCAATCAGCCACTCAAGAACATTTATAGCTGTGGAGCATATGTACTGGGAATTCATTATACAGATTTCTAAACATAGGTCATGTTTGTGCTTTTTACACCTTTTTCATTGTTACACTTACTTTTATCAAGTGTAAAAGATGAATTAAGAAAAACTGGAGTAGCCGTGGAGGCTGTGCAGGGATTACCCCAAAGGGACAAGACTGCTGAGGAGAGCAGTGATGATTCAGCACCGAGGACAGCGACACACAGGCAGGCCAGCTCCAGGAAGTTGTAAATCATGTTGATGCGTGGGTGGGTGTTTCAGGGTCTTTGTTCACCATGCCGTCGGGACTGTACTCAAGCCACATTTGACTGTCCATCATAGATTAGGCTGTGATACCCCTTTACTGCAGGCCAAATGCCTAAGTCCACATTCCCTTGGTAAGATAATTTAGAGTTGGAATGAGCCCATGAGGGTTCTCCTGCTCCTGAAACAAATGAAGGCCATGCTTGCTGTTTTCTACCAGACAGTTGGCCCAAGGTAATAGTTATATTCTCAATTCCTTTATATATGAGGAGTTTCCATGCCTTTTCCAGGTCATGGATAATAGACACAAGGGCCCCTTTTATAAGACACACAGATACCAAATTTCCAAAATGGCTAGCTTTTCTATTTATCAGTTGAGTGACATTAGTAGTGATATTAGCTGCCAGATTGTGTAGACTATAGAGCGTCACTCATTTAGTACTTGGCAGGCTACTCCAATGTCATTTGTGGTGTTTGTCCCCTCAGCAACTCAAGATAATGGATTTGGCCTTTGACTGACTTTGATAAGTCATTAGAATTTTCTCCACACCTCCCCCAATATATCTAGCCTCAGCCAGAAGTGAAACCAAAGTGTCCATGCTTCCAGCACCACTCTGCACATTTTATTGGAAACTTTAGCTAAAGTAATCCCTTTACATTTACTTTGGAAATGAAGGCTCAAACTTGTTGAAAGAATTCTTAGATTTTGTGATTATAAATTTTGATTTTTCCATTCCTATCAGGCCAGGTTGTTGACTAGGAAGCCTTTGTTTATGTACTCGGTTCCCTAAAGAGACTCAGTGGAGGGGTGCCTGGGTGGCTCAGTCAGTTGAGCATCTGACTCTGGCTCAGGTCATGATCTCATGGTTTGTGAGTTTGAGCCCTGTGTCGGGCTTTTGCTGATAGTTCAGAGCCTGGAGTCTGCTTCAGAATCTGTGACTCCCTCTCCCTCTGTATCTCCCCAGCTCATTTATGTCTCTCTCTGTCTTTCAAAAAATGAATAAAGGTTAAAAAAAAAAAGACCCAGTGAATATTTATATTTGGCTAGTCGTAACTAGAAGGATTAAAAAGAGGCTTTCCTTGAAACCAGCTCACTGATCCTATGTGTGGTATCTTTGGTCTGAAAAGGTTTGTATCTTTAAAATAAAATTTCATATAAATATTTCAGAATGAACTCACAAGAGTTAATTGTGCTTATGGACCTTATGACTAGTGGTGTGGCAGAATCAGGGAGCACTTCATGAGCATGTATCCTGTGCAGTCACATGGAGCCCCACACTGAGAAGGGCCTACCTTTGCTTTCTTGTTTTGTGGCCACCTTCTTGAAATTCTTAATAATTTTTGAATATGGGACCCTACATTTTTATTTTGCATGCAGTTCCATACATTATATCATCAGTCCTGGGCATAACAGAATAACAGCAAGAGAATAACAACTAGAGTATCAGGGCCTTGTAGAGACTTGATGAGTTCTGAGTCCATAGAGCTACAAGGGGTTTTAATAGGTGTTCTGTCTATAATAAAGATTGGATAACTGTCCTCTGTGGTAGATAGTTTTAGCATTAGGCCAATGGAGATCAGAACCAGATTTGAAGACAAAGGCAGTTAGTGGCCTTATTCCTCACTCCCCCACACCTCTAGTCATCCTTTGAGATGTAGAGCCCAGGAGGCAAGAAGGAGGGATCATGGCTCTGCCAGGTGGCACTCATTAGATGAATGTGCTGTGTAAGGTGGGATGCGGACTGCTCCTTACCCAGCTTTAGGAGAAAGTTGTATGGAGCTATGAGAGTTTGAGGAGGCCTGTTGGAAGCCGTTACCATTCCATTGGGCATGAAGGAAAAGCAGGAAATTCAGAGGCCCCACCTGGCAGCTGGATTCCATGGGCAGGCTTTCTTCCCAATTAGCTGAATTGAGGACCCATGTGCCTTCACCTTAGATGGTTTACAAAGAGAATTTTTATTACTGTGTCATGAAGGTTAATGCACACACATAATTTTCTACATTTTAGTCTTCACGTGTAACAATCTATCCTCATAAATGCTGTTTCCCAAGTATTCCTCACTGGAGGTGGGTTATTACATGAAGTGTTAGTGGCAGGTAAGGTGAAGTACCCAGAAAGAAAGGGCAAGTGTTCCCGAAAAACCTCTTCCCTGTATAGAAGGCAGAGAGGTAATGGGCTGATACAAGGCTTAGGATCTACTGTGAGTGGTGAAAAGTCTATGTTCTCGGTGAGTGATTCCTCTCCTAGCCCTGCCACTGATGCACATGCCACTTTCCTCCTTCCAGAAATCCACAGATCTTAAACCCCCAATCCTTGTAACTTTGATGTTAGCTCCAGCTTAAATCTCCAAGCATGTCACTATCAGAGTTCCTGTCTATAGAAAGCTTTGAATGTGAACCTCAAAGTGATCCTCCTGGTGTGTTTTCTCATCTTCTTTTTCCCAATGACACCATTGGTGGTAAGCCATTTTGCTTCCAGGGAAGGCAAATTTCTTTCTTCTTACCCTCCTTGTAAGATCATATGGGATTATAAGTAAAACATTCTAGAGACATTTTACCAGCATCTGTTGTAACCTCAAAAGTGTTATGGCCCAGTGGACAGAAAACAAGTTTGGAATATATAGACCTTGGATGTACATTCTGACCCTGCCATTTGGTAGGCATATGATCTTGGACAAAGCATTTAACCCCCTTGGGCCTCATTTTTCTCATCTGTTAAGTGAGGACCACTGTCTAAAATAAAATGAAAGAAAAGAAAGCCCTTCAAGAACTGTCAGTGGGACCAAGGCAGAGACTATCAGAGCCTGGTGTGGTGTTTGGTGTCTGGTATGGATGGCTGCTTGGTCAAGGCTGGTGGAAGCTGAAGAAAATGTTCCCTTTATTGAGTTGGATTTGTCTTAGTTACAGTGAACCAACTCAAAGATAGTTGTGAAGGACTCATTGAGAGCCCAAACACATCTTGCTCTGAGGAAACTGAGCATAAGTCTGAAGCTTAGACATGGCAGCCATTTCCATTCCGTGAATGAGAAGCAGAACTCAAGCAGCTTCAACATGCAGGGACTGGGGTTAGGGGACAAACATGTAATCTTCAATGTCTTTTTGTAATGAGAGATCACATCAGATTAATGATTTTAAAATGAGTATTGTTCTGCCTTCTGGCCATATTTAATGTTCTAACATTTTTTTTTCTAAAACATCATCAACAATGATATTATCATAATACTACTTCATTTAGTATTTTTGGTTTTATAATCATGCTGAGCCATCCAAAGCATTAAATGGACTTCATAATCTGGTATCCAGGGAGCTCCTTGGAAAGAGATGTGCTGTTTTTTTTGGTCTGTTTTTACATTGAACTGGCCAAGTACATGGAACTAGGTGACACGTTCTCTGCTTATGGTCTGTGTGTGTCTGTGTGTGTGTCTGTGTATTTAGCCCCACTCTGGCCAGTTTGGCTTTGAAGAAATAGGTTTGGGTGTCAGGGCTTTGCAATTGGGACAAGTTATGTAATTTCTCTGGGCCTATGTTTTCTGATATTTGGGAGTGATGAAGGATAATGGTACTGACCTCCATAGGGCTGTGGTGAAGATGAAGAGAGAATATATGTAGAATGCAGAGCCAGCAGACAGGCAATGAAGGGCCCCATAAGCATTAGTTGCTGCTGTTCCCAATATTATTATGCAGCTATACCTCATCTTCTGTTTCTACCCTGAATGTGGAAGTGGAGGGTTGCAGGATGCATCAGCATTGAGGGAGTTTGTTTGAAGGAGATTTGGATTTATTTGGGACCTGTCAGCTGTCTTCAAGTCCATTCATGTTCTCCCTGCAAGTTGTCTTTAGAATGTTGAATGCCATCAATAATGACAAAACCCGGTATGCAGTGTTTTTTTTTTTTTCCCTGTCAGTCAGCAGTGCCAAGTGATTCAAAAGTGGGTGGCCCTCCATCCTCCCACTTCCAGAAAGTTCTTTTAAAGCTTGCTTGGGGGTGGAGAGAAAGACTTTTCTTTTTAACATACATGATGTGTTTTGACAAAAATATATTACCGTGGTGAGTTTATGCTAAATGGGAAATGCTGGCTGTTACAAACAGTGGTTATTTTTCCTTCTGCAAACAGGGCTCGACACTTAAGTTTTCCCCATGCAACATGTGGGTGACGAGTTCCGACTGAGGCAGGGCTAGTGTGATCTGTACATTAATCTTTCATAGAAACGTGGAAACCAGAGCAATGTGCAGACTCCTGGGGCGTTTAAAAACTAGAGACTTAAAGGCATATGCAGGAGTCCACAGTAAGCACATGTGTTTGAGTGTTGGAGCCCCAGGACCCAGCCCTGCTGCCACTGTGGGGTCTTTGGCTATGTGGCCATGGGGAAGTCATTGCTTTTCTGTGCCCTGGTTTCCTCTTCTCTAAGATGGGAGAAGGGTATCCACCTCACTGGGATGCCGACAGCTCAGGGTCTGACCTATAGCTCATAGTATATGAGAACTATCACTAAATTCACAGCTGAGAAGCAGAGGCCTCATGGTGGGAATATTTCCTAGGTGCCAAATGAGAAACACACAGCGTTTTCATTCCTGCCTCTTTTCTACTTCTCGTCTTTCCAACATTTTGTCTGGAATATTCCTCCTGGCTGTTTACCACATAGACAGGTCTTTACCAGTTAAGTCTGTGGAAGGACTGCCTCCCGCCCAGCCTCCCTATCCCTGGTTGTGTCTCCTTTGATCCATTTCCCACACCACTGCAAGGTTGCTCTGCCAGGACATCTGACCTAGTCACTTACAGCCAGCTGTTGCCAGACCTTACAGGACTTCAGAATCATTTAGGGAAGTTACCTAATATGCGCGTTCTGGGGCCCCACACCCCAGGCTTCTAGGTCAGCAAGTCTGGGGATGTCCAGCTGTTATCCCAGGTGTTTATGATGTGCGAGATCTGGGCTGGAACACTCACCTGTGAACATCAGGTACAGGCCCTTAACACACTTCCTCAGCCTGGTTTATTTCAGCACATGTGTCTTTGCTAAGCCATCCACTCTGTTCCCTGCCTCTGCTTCCTCTTCCATCTGGCTTCTGTGTTTTAAGATTTAGCTCTGAAACAGACTGATACAATGATGCAATACAGAGATAATCATTATATCATCTAATATTCATGGAAGGCTTATCCTATGCCTATGGATATTTTTACCAGTAGTAAGCCATTTGGTCCTCGTAGCCTTCAGAGCTCAACTTACTGTCTTATTATCCCCACTTCTGTAGATGTAGAAAGTGAGGTGTCAGAAGGTTGAATAACTTGTTCCAGGGCCTGCCTGTGGCCAGTGAGCCAGAGAGGAGCCCAGGCGGTCCAGGTCTCAGCTGGGTGGGTGGGCAGAGGCCCCTTCTCTTGGGCTTCTGTGGCACTGGCTCAGATTGTCACAGTGTCACAGTGATTGGAGGACACAGGTGGACTTCAGTGTATACGGCTTAGGGATGCCGGACATCGTGCAGGGAACAAAGCAGCCCTGTTTATGAAGACATTGTCCCACATCCTTCATGAGTAGCAGGCATTCTGCTGGATGTTCGTGCAGATGAAAAACCAGATCATAATGATGTGGGCCTAGAATCTAATCTAAACTCACTTTTTACACATTTCATGGTTTTAATAAACACTGAAATTTCCTGGAGCACGACCACTGGAAACCAGCAGCAATTATTCAGTGTTTTGGAGGAGTCTGATCACTGAGGGCAGTACGAATAGCCATTAAGACACACCTGTGTCCACCTGCATTTGTAGCTGTGGAATTCTCAGTGATTCTTTGTAGAGGCCCAAGTATCCAACTGTTTTATGTTGTTTAGTGTAGTTATGCCTAAGCATTTACCTACTGAAATACATACTACTTTATTATAAACCACTTGCCTTTGATTCTCTTTTATGTGATAAGTCAGGGATATTAGTGATTTTAAAAAATGTTATATGTTGGTATTATATGAATTTCATTTCATAATAGTAAAGGAAGCATCACAAAATGATTGTTTAAAAAGGAGGTCTTTCAGAGTGCCTGGGTGGCTCAGTCAGTTAAGAGTCTGACTCTTGGTTTCAGCTCAAGTCATGACCTCACAGTTCTTGAGTTTCAGCCCTACATCTGGATCTGTGCTGCCAGCACACAGCCTGCTTGGGATTTTTCCTCTCTCTCTGCCCCTCCCCCACTTGCACTCTCTCTGTCTCTCAAAATAAATAAATAAAAACCTTAAAAATAAATAATAATGAGGTCTTTCATCTCATCAGATTTAAGAACATATAATGTGGCATCTTAAGGAGTAGGAAGGCAGAGAGTTCCCAGGATGAACACGAGGACACTAAAATGGGTGGATCTTCATAGGAAAGTTGTTTCAATAAAACTTGAGTCTGAATGCCTTCACCAGACCTCAGCTTGCCTCCTGCCTACACATCACTGCCCTCCCAGTTCTCTTTGAGATGTTAATTTGTTGCTATGAAAATTATCTTGTCACTGACAAACGGAATCTGGAAGAATCAGCCCTTCTTATAAAGTGGTTCCTACGCTATCTGCAGGGCTTTGTCAGTTTGCGAGTTATGAATATTTATGTCTCAGGAAAAAAATCCTCATTTAAATTGCATTTTCAATAATTTCCCACTTAATTTTGCATAGAAAATAAAATAATGACATTTCCAGCCTTTGCCTAGGTGAATGTCTTCAGAGATGGCAAGTTTTGCACGTGGGCTCAGGGGACGTCGGAATTTACCAAATTCCAGACACAGACACAGATGAGGTGCTGTTACCTTGCAATAGAGAATAACACAAGTGCCCAATACATTATCGACGAGAGATAAATGCCAGACGTGGATTATGGTAAATTAGACCTTTTGCATTATTTATGAGATCCAATGTAAAAATGGGTTTCACTTTTCCCCACTAATGTTTATATAAAACCCGTTGTGGGATGTATTAGTAAACAGGTTTAAAATTTATGATACAAAAGACCAAGTTTGAAAAGCGATTCTAGCTCAGGTTTTCCTCATCTCCATTCATGAGCTCTTAGGCAGAAGAGAGGATCATTTAACAATGTTAGTGAAGTCCTGGAGAAATTGAATGTGGGCATGGCGGGTAACATCTTTGCTGTGGCCCAAGTCTCCTGGCCCCAGCGGTGGTTATTTGAGCATCTATAGGATGGTGATGCCATTTGCAGCATGTCCTCATTCTTCCTCAGTTCCCAGAAAATATGGTGTGTCAGACTCCAGTGTGAATCCACCTTCGGCCTTTTTTTCCATTTCAGAACTTATCAGAAATTGTTTTCAATCATTCATTCATCAGGTACCATTTTCCACTCCTGGTTGCACACTGATCTCTTGGGGGAAACAAGGAGGATGAGCTTGCAGATAAAATTCCTTCCTTGAGCTGTGTGTCAGTTTTTTGTGGGAAGTCGTCACAAGAACATCTTACACTTGTTTAGGATCTCACAGTTTCAGAACTGCTTCTATGTGTGAGGGTCTTTGATCCACAGACTGTTGGAAGGAGCTGTCACATGAGTGCGTGTGGGCCATTGAGGGAATGGGGCTGAACAAGGACGTTCACTGAGCCCATCCTTTCCATATGCATTCCTCTATTTCTTGGTTTCTTTGACGGGACATGTCCGGAACACCTCCTTTCCCATTTCCTCACTGTCTCCAACCTGAAGTTAAAAGTGTCTCACCTTTGGGGTGTTAGAGACTCACTTGAGAACCACTTTGTCTAGGAGATGAGAATCTTGGGTTCGGGCTTTGATTAGTGAAGTGATATTGTATGTATCTTTGGACACATTCAGGATGAAAGTCAGAGCAGCATGTGTGAAGTTGCAAGGAAAGAGAGGAGAAACTAAATTGGTGCCTCTTTCTTATCAGACTTTTCTTTTTTTAACCTAAAAGATCTGACAGGCTGGTTCTGTTCTTTACCTGTGCATAACAAAGAGGGTGAATCACTGCCTTTGTGCTTCTTTGTGTCTTTGTCTTTGTAATATCTGAAAGAGCCCCCATCCTAATAGGCTCCTTGTGGCTCTACCAATCCGACCACAGGAGGCCTGGTGCCCTGAACCCACTGTTGCCGGAAAGGCCTGACCTCTCTTTGCCACGTAGCCTTTCCAAGAGTGTATTAATGTGTGTTGAACCCTCTTCATGTGAACCAAGTAGGGCCTGCTGGCCTGGTGTGAGGCCAGAGCCTCTGGCTTCCCGTGGCCCCGGGTATTTCTGTAAACCAGCTGGAGGCTGCTGGCCAGGCTTCCTCAATAGAGTATTGATGGGCCAGCCGCTCTGTGGGGCTCTTCTTGCTAATTTATACCATTTGCTCACTTTTTATGCTTCAGTTGCAGTACGTTTGGACAATGAAATTAAACTGGCCCATTTCTAGCGCATTAAATGGCTTTGTTCTCCTGCTGTGGCACTGAGCCTCACGTGGCATTGTTTAAAAGGAAGACTGTCTGCTTGGGAGCACAGTGGAATTCAAGGTTTCATATCTGTCAGTTCAAGGCTGTGGTTTTGCCTATCGGGCCCAGGTGGTGGCTGGCTCCCTGGGTTTAACTGGTGGCATCATGTGCAGCTCAGGCTTAGAGAGGCCTCGCTGCATGTCGACCCCAAGTGCATAGGTCTGGTTGATGCCATTCACCAAAGCCTTTGTTCTTCAACTGATTTTCCTGTACTTAGTGATGGCTAGGAGCTCCTAAGTGCCTGGCTCCATACATTTGTTGTGGAATAGAAGGCCATTGGCTTTATGAAATTCATTGCATTTCTCTTATTCCTGTCCCCCTACCTTTGATTTTCCCCTCTTCTTTTCTTCAAGCCCTTCTGTTCCTTCTTTACCTTCTCCTTGTCCTCCTCAGGCTAATGATTACATTCCCTCTTTTGGCATACTCTTAAACACTTATTTTTTTTTTAAATTATAGACCTCTTTAAACACATAGAAAACAGAAAAATAAAATCATCCAAGTATAACAGTTATCAGCTCTTGGCCAAGTCTGGTTTCATTTGTACGCGAGTGTTCCCCTTCTCTGCCCCCTGTTTTATTTTGAAACAGTTTTTATGTAGAACATCATTTTATCTCTCCATATTTCAGTGCATATCTCTAAAAGAGAAATACTTTCTGGGGCACCTGGGTGGCTTAGTCGGTTAAGCGTCTGACTTTCGCTTAGGTCATGATCTCGCGGTTCGTGGGTTTGCGTCGGGCTCTGCTCTGACTGCCAGCTCAGAGCCTGGAGTCTGTTTCAGAGTCTGTGACTCCCTCTCTCTCTGACCCTCCCCTGCTCACGCTGTCTCTCTCTCTCTCTCCTAGAAATAAATAAAACATTAAAAAAAAGAGAGAGAGAGAAATACTTTCTTGCTTTCTCGCTCTCTTTTTAAAAAAAGTCTATCTTATTTATTTTGAGAGAGAAAGAGAGAGGAGGGCAGGGAGGGAGGGGAGGACAGAATCCTAAGCAGGGTCCACGCTGTCAAGCACATAGCCCAACCTGGGGCTTGATCTCATGAACTGTGAGATCATGACCTGAGCCGAAATCAAGACTTGATTGCTTAACCAACTGAGACACTCAGGTGCCCCTACTTTCTTTCTTTTTTTAGATGAAAGAGTCTAAAAGGAGAATATCATAGAAGCTTGGCTCTTCAGAGGCTGTTAACTGTTATTAAAAGCAGCATTTCTCAAAGTGCAGTATATAAGGTGATTAAGGTGGCATGTAATAGTTGAAAAATTACTATATAGTTGTTTTCCTGAATATGTTCTATTTTATGGTAAATGATACTGCTATCCCACTTGTGATATTAACATTAATAAAGTGAATCAATTTTAAAATAAATAAAAATATTAGGTAAATAATTGTAGAGAACAGGGTGTCAGAAAACTATGACCTGAGGACTAAATCTAGCCTGATTTTTATAAAGTTTTATTGGAACACAGTCTCTCTTCTTGTTTACATTTTGTTCTGGCTGCTTTCATTCAATGATGACAGTGTTGAGTAGTTGTAACAGACGTTGTCTGTCCTAGAAAGTTGAAAACATTTACTCTATGGCTCTTCACAGGAAAATGTTTGCTGACCCATGGTGTAGGAAGTAGGTGGATAGAGCATATATCATGACCTTGGCACATAAATAGCTAAAGTGTGGGAAATGCCAGTAAGACCGAACAGCTTGCTTTGTAGATGATGTAGTTGAGACTCAGGCAGGGGACTCGCTGTGAATCACATGATTGGGGATGGAGTGGGAAGTTCATCCTGCAGCCCTACTCTCTCAGGTCCCATGCCTGGGCCTTTCCTACCATAGCATCCTGCCCTAGGCTTTGTGCTTCCATCTTTAAGCATTTCACATCAGTCTCATGTTGGGCAGTTGTTCATTCCAGAACAGACATAATTTCTAGTGTTCAGTAATTTAGGACAAAATGCTTTGTATTAAGTCTGTGTTGCTGCAGCCCCTCACATTATTATACCGACTAGGAGAAAACTAATTTCAAAGACATAAGAAGGATATTTATGAAGTTGAATAATTTACCACCAAATAAAATACACTGAGGGTTTCTGAACATAGAATGCTGAGCTGATTGTATTCTGTGATATCAATTTCATCTTCTAGCTTTTGTGGCAGATATCCAGCTGAGAGGAAAGCACCAGGTAAAATAAAATGTAAAAGATCTCTAGCATGTACTTGTGACTTTCTCATTCCTGTCATAATTGCTAAAGCAGGCGTAATGCTGTAGGGAGAACAGTTCCTGGGTGTTATATTTCACATCATTGCATTATTTAGCCATGAGATCGTATTGCCCCATAGACTTTCCTGATATTTTACCATTTTAGGCAAGTGTTTAGGAAAACAGGAATATTTTCTGGTTGAGATTTCAAGATTTTGGTGTGAAAATATTTTTATTTATTGATAGTTCAAAGTTGTTATTATACTGTGAGAGATGCGACTTGCTAAAATGATTCTGTGGTTTACTTAGAACAGCACGGTCTGATTTGATAGCCACTGGGCCACCTCTAGCTAATGGATACTTGAAATATGCTGGTGTTCATTGAGAAGCTATATAAATGTGAAATAAATCTTGGGTTTTTAAAATATAGTGCAAGAAAAAGAATGTGATATACTTCATGATTTAAAAGTATTGATTACATGTTGATAATATTTTGGACGTATTGGATTAAACCAGGTATGTTATTGAGGTTAATCTCACTTTAAAAATTTTTTAAAATATGGCTAATAGGAAATTTAAAATTACGTATGTAATTATCATATATTTATTTTGGGAAGTGCTGAGTATTAAGGTAAAAATACATAAATTTTCGACAATTCAGGCAATGATGAGGAAGCTTGACTTATTGGATGCTGAAGAATATTGCTATAGTGTTTAAAACTATAGTAACCAAAGGGGTGTAGTATTGGTTCAAGAATCAAAATGATAGAATGAAGCATTTGGCTTAGAAACCAACTCTTACATTTGTATTCAGTAAATGTAAAGGTGGCCTGTGATCACTAGGAAAATGTAAGATTATATAATAAAGAGCCTACAACTACTTAACTATTTGGTAGAAGATTTGAGTTTGAACCTCATGTTATATATAATTCACCTCCAAATAAGCTCTAGATAAAGGAAATAAACATAAGAAATTAAACTATTGAGAGGAGCCAGAACATCATCTAGTGAAATGTGTATTTGATTTCAGAATAAAAGTAGTAGAAGAAATTGTAAAGGGAAAAATGGAGTTGACAACAGAAAAACTGGGTTTCATTTTTTAAAAGAACAGATAGAATTAAAAAGGTGAACAAGTCAGGTATAAAAACATGGAACTCATCTTAGTTTCTTCTGACCCCCTGAAGATACAGAGTTTAGAAGACCATCAGAGTGCTCAGAATTCCAGACCTTGTTCCTGCTAGTGATCGGATCATTAATAGGGTTGTGAGATCGAGATCTCACAAATACAAATATGGTACTCTTAGTTAAATTTGAATTTCAGATAAACAGCGAACAATTTTTAGTGTAAGCATGTCCCACACAGTATTTGGGACATCGTTTTACTAAAACCTTTTTGTTGCTTATCTGAAATTCAAATTTAACTAGGCATCCTGTGTCTTATTTGGTAACCCTAGGCCTGAGACTTTCAACCCCCAGTATGCAGAAAGAGAAGGGAGGGTCACATGGTTGGGTATGGGGGAGAAAGGACCTGGGGTCCAGCTGCCCTGCAGTTAAGCTTTTAGCCAATTGCCCCTTTGTGCTCTGCACTTCATCTCTGGCTCCTAGAAAACAGGGCACCTCTGTGTTTTAAACCTGCCTGAGGATCTGCAGGATCAGCCAGCCCCATCACGCTGCAAGTGGTTAACAGAGCGGACGAACCTAGTCCCAAGTCCAAGTTACCATGCCACCTTCTATATATACATGAATCTTGTTTGCACTAGTACCCTCCCCATTCCTTATACTATGAGTTTATATACTCACTTTATTCCTTTAGTGTCTTTTAATGTGGTTTCAGAAAGAGGAGAACAGTGCAAGTGGTCTCTTAATGAGAACACTTAATCAGAACATATTTTAATTATCCAGTGAACACATGGATTCACTTTTGTTGGAAAAAAAAAAAAAAAGTACAAAGTGAGAGTTCTGTTGATTCCTCACTTCCTAGCAGGCAACTGGAAATGGGAAAATAGATACAGGTAAGATGACCAGGTGTCCCGGCACAGCCCTGATCTGTGCCTGATGTCGCAGTAGTTAGGAATAATTATCAATTGTAGTCATTGATAGTGTCCCCTCTCTTGCCCTGAACTTTATTCTCTGAGGAGTCTCTGGATAGGAAATTATACCATTAAGCTATAGGCCTAGGAGACAGTATATGTTATGCAGAGAACGAGCACACCCAGTAGAAGGTGGGAGAATTGTTTTCTGGTGAAAAGACTGGGTCTAACGAAACCCAGGAGCTGACACACATACAGAGCTTCTAGTCAGCTTTGGGGGCTCAGTCCTTTATGAATAGACATCCAAGATAACCAGAGTTAAAGAAAACCACTGACATGAAAGAGAGGACACACAACCAGAAAAAAAAAAAAAAAAAGAAATACAAAGAAATGCAGGATGGAAGACAATCCTCAAGGATGTGAGGAATATCCTGAGGATACCAAAGAGTAGGAGGCTATAAAAGAATATGAAGAAAAAGGAAAAAGTCCTTGGAAATGAAAAGTAATAGCCAAAGTAAAACTTTCAATAGATGGTTTGGAAGATAAAATTAGGAATGTTGCCTTCAAGCAGAAAAAAAAATGGCAAAGATATAGAAACAGGTAAGAAAAGAATAGAAGGTCAAGAGATTGATTTAGGTGGTATAACATCTGACTAACTAGAGCCCCACAGTGAATAGAACTAGACCACAAAGTGCCTGCATGGCTGTCGGTTGAGGATCTGAGTTTGGCTCAGGCCATGATCTTATGGTTTATGAGTTAAAGTTAGCCATTCAAGCCCCACATTGGGCTTGCCGCTGTCAGCACAGAGCCAGTTTTGGATCCTCTGCAACTACCCTTCTCCTCCCCACCACTGCCTCTGCCCCTCCCTGGCTCACACTCTCTTGTGTGCATGTGTGCGTGCTTCCCCCCCCCCCCCCCCACTCTCCCACATACAAACGAATAGAAGAGAGGAAATTATCACAAATATAAGAGACAGTTTTCCAGAACCGAAGGCAGGAGTCTCAAGATGGGAAAATCTCACCTAGCGTAATAGGGGACAATAATAGTTAGGGAGCTATACCAAGGCATGTTGGAGTGAGCTTTAAAACACCAGGGACAGAAAGACAATTGTAAAGTTTGCAGGTGAAGAATCCAGAATCTGATTGGTATCCAGAGTTAGTAACAGTGGCAGCTAGTAGATAATCTACCAGAAATATAACTACCAATCTAGATTTCTGTGCTCTAGTAAATTCCTCTCAAGAAAAAGGGTAGAGTAGTAATACTCAGAAGTGACTGGAGCATAAACTCATCCTTTTTCTTCTTTATCAACTGGAAGATAGCAATCTAGTGGACATTCTATCCAGTGTAGGCCCCAGGAAGCTTCAGCATGATAAGCTGGAAACTCCGTTTTGGCTGGAGCAGAAAGAAGGAGGGAACCAGAGTGAAGTCTCCAGAAAAAAAGGAAATGAGGCTGGTAGATCATGTAACGTGACAGGAGCAAAAGAATCAGCAAATGAAAATATAAGGCAGCTGTTAACACTAGGAGAAACAAAAGTCCAAAGAGAGGAAATGGCATATTCCTTGGTTTAGCAGTGTATAGTGCGTTAATGATCATTGTTTACAAGGAGTGACTTGGGGACCTGGGCTCCTCTCATCCGGAGGCTCTACTGCTCCCAAAGGACTACTGGAGCCCTTAGCACGACTCATTGTATAGGCCAGCTGTGGACAAACAGGGTTGCACACAGGGTAGAAGAGTATGTTTTAGGGGCCACACCAGAGCAAGAGGTATATCACTTCTCCCACTCAGTGGCCAGAATCTGGTCATGTGGTACTGACATCAGTCTAAAGGAGGCTTGGAAATGTAGTTCTCTTGAGTTGCTAGGAAGAAGCACAGGTTTAACTAAGCCTCTAGGCCCTGTCTGCCACAAGAGCTGTTGTGTGCTGAGCTCTCACTGTAACATTTTAACGATACACTAAACCATTTACATATACTGTCTAACTAATCGTCGGAGATTTGTTTGTTCTAAGATCTCTCTTCCTCACCAGGAAAGGGAAGGTTAGAAACATTGCCATTTGCCAAAGTCACACACCTAGCAAGTGGGAGAGCTGAGCTTGCCCATCATCTAGCAACACCGTATCCTGATCAGTCCTCTCCTTGCATTTGAATCATTTATTTAAAAAGAAACAGCACCATGAGCAAATTTAGGCCCTGTTTAAAAATTTCTCTTGGATGAATACTTTTCATCCTGTGTCTGACGCTTGGAACAATGTATTTCTCTCCCATGCACAAACCCACTGCTAGCATTTCTGGTTGAATGGAAGTTGGTGTAAGATTCCTGGTGGCAGTCTTCCAGGCCAGCAGAGAGGAGAAACTTGCATTTGTCTGAGTTACCTCAGGAATGTCAGGGACCAGGCTCTGCATGTTGCACCATATGGGGAGTGGGCCATGGAGCATGGTCACTAGAGACTAAGGGAAAGTGCTGATGGCATGGAGGGAAAGTGACAAATCTCTTTTTTCTGTAACTTCATCACGAGAGCTGTGAGATGGAGCCCATTGACAGAAAGCATTTCCACAAGATTACTTTGGATTAACTTCCCTGGGTACATCTGTACTCATAACACTTATCTATTATCTGGAAAAGTGATCTATAGTCCAGCTGGCTGAGTGACTGTGTAGGTATGAATCCTGCTTCTCATGTCCCTTGTCAGTCTAGCCCAGTGATTCACAGCCCCTTTTGAAGTTGCGGTAGCTCAGTGCTATTAACCTGATTTGGTGATACATTTCCTCTACTTTTTTTTCTAAAAAAGTCTGAGTGCTGAGTGTGTTCTGGAACTTCTTCAATGGGTTGGTCTTGTTTACCAACTGCCATCCAAGATGTTGGTCTGCCTCAGGGGTCTCCCAGGGAGAGCTGGTTCCCCAGCTGGCCTACTTAGATGGCTTAGGAAGGAAGGCTCAGCTTTGTGGCAAGGTTTGGCCCTTGAATGGCCCCCATCCTGGCCCTGGTTAGCCTGCAGTGCTGACTGGAGACTTGGGTGGCATCTCCCCCTCCCCCATGCCCACTTTTACCAGGTAGGGGAGTATCTGGTCCTGGTCCTAGAGTCGGCTTGGTGGTGTTTCTCCCCTGTCACTCCACTGGCATCTCTGCTTTTAGTGGTGAGTGGCATTTGGGGCCCCATCCAGTGGGCTCCTTCCTGCTTCTTTCATTTTGGAGAGGAATAGCCAGCTCTGGTCTACACAGATTTCCCTTCCTTGTTTAAGAGCATCACTGTGTGGGTGGTAATTACTATAGTCCCCCCGCCCCCACCCCATTATCCCAATATATTTGGTGTAGAGAATGAAGTAGGAAGGGAAGTTTCAGTGTATATTGGGCTTACCGTCTTGAACTGAGGACTCACACACTTTTTAGAGAATTTCAAGATACACATTGAAATAATTGGCAACCCCTGAGGATGCAGCAGGGTAAGGTTGGAGATAATTTTGGCCCTTTACAGGCCCTTTAATAAGGTCAGTTGTCCATCACACCTCACCTTCCCATCCTTTTGTTTGTACCTGGTGATCTTGCTGCAGACTGAAGCTCAGACTAGGGCTGCATCTCAGGGGATATGAGAGAACTTTCCACAGAACTTTTAACTAATGAAAATAGAGGTCAGAAGTAATTATTCCTGTGTCCATTCTGTACTGAGTGAGGCTGAAGGGAGTTCACCCATTAAATTACATTTCCAGTGTTCTGTTCCAATGTATGCTCCTTTACAACTTTATTTAAAGAAAGTGTAATGTGAAAGGCTTTTAACTCTGATGGAAGGAAGACAGGAGCTTTAGTTAGTAATGGTAGAATCTCTCATCGTGTCATCTGTTCTGAGAACAAAGATCTTTTTAAAATCTGGACTCAGGCAGTCCCGTGGATTATATTAATAGAATGTACCTTAATAGACCTCTCCAGAGGATAACCTGAAGTATGAGTTCGCTTTCTCTATTTTGATCTTAAACTTTTTATTATTTTTTTGTGTAAGTTTTCTGTGTTCTTCTTGCCTCCATTACTTTATCTGATATCAACGTTTGTTTGAAAAATCAGGATCCCTTGAGCGGTAAATGATGCATGTGTGTATCTTTTACCTAATGGGGGCTTTTGATCATTGATTTTGAGATATACTTAGCAAGTATTTATTGATCACCTACTATATACCATGTACCATTCTAGGCCCTTAGGATCCATTAGTGAGTAGGAAAGAATATCCATGCCCTGGTGAGGCTTATATTCTAGTAAGTGGAAGATAGACAATAACGATAAGCACAATAAATAAGAAAAACACAAAATTTGTTAACATGTGGTAAGTGATGTGGAAAAAGTAGAGAGATAAGGAAGATTAGCAATCCCTTATACAGAAGTCCCTGTATAAGGCCAGAGGCATCACCTGTGGCTCAGTTCATCAGCCCCTGACTTTCCATCATGTAAAATTAGGGTGTTGAGAAATGACTTCTAATTTTTTTTTTTTTTTTTAACCAGTGAGGTTACTTTAAAAAAATTGTCTGTAAGGTTAACTAAACACCTGTTGTTTCCTAGGTAATAAAAGGACCTAGTGTATTTCTTTGTAGGCAAATTCACAAATATAGTTTAAAAATCTATTTATCTACCATGCAAAAATATGTAGCGATTGCTGTAAGATACCTGAAATTGGCCTGAGAAAAAAGATCTGTATTTTTTATATGGGTTTGCCAACTTGATAAGGACACTGGACTTCTGGAGACCCTGTTTCCTCATCTTTCAGATATGAATTGGGCTTCGGAAGAGTAAATGAGGCAATGGACTTGAAAAGACCATGAAATGTAGCTCACCATGTCCTGGAGTAACGCCATGTGGGATTCACAGCAATTTATGAAAGCCTCTGGGGGAGGGTGTAATAAACCCACCGGGTTTCTGTTGTCAGGTCCTTCTGTCATCCATTGTTTCCATATGTGCCCTTCTCCCAGATCTGCCTGCCCTCTGAAGCTTTTCCCTCCAAGTTTACTCTTCTACCTCCCAACCTTTGCTGGGCTATAACTCAGGCATAAGAGAGAGGTAGTGAATTCCAGTAGTTCTTGATAGTGTGTAAATGACTCTTAGGCTGTATCCTGAGAAAGGGGAATGATGATTTAAAGAAGTGATATGTTGGGGCACCTGGGTGGCTCAGTCCGTTGAGCATCCACCTTCGGCTCAGGTCATGATCTCGCTGTTCGTGGGTTTGAGCTCCGCGTCGGGCTCTGTGCTGACAGCCAGCTCGGAGCCTGGAGCCTGTTTTGGGTTCTGTGTCCCTTCTCTCTCTGACCCTCCCCTGCTCACGCTGTCTCTCTCTCTCAGAAATAAATAAAAAATATTTTAAAAAAAAAGAAGCGATATGTTAATAGAAATGGATATATAATGATGGGAGGGGATTATTGAGTATCATTCAATATAATTTTAAAAAAAGTTTTTTATATTGCAAGCATGAGCAAGGGAGGGGCTTAGAGAGCACAAGAATCCCAAGAAAGCTCCACACCAGCGCAGAGCCTGATGTGGGGCTCGAACCCATGAACCATGAAATCATGACCCAAGCTGAAGCCAGATGTGTAACCAGCTGAGCCACCCAGGCATCTCTCATTCAGTGTTTAAAATAGGCAATCAAAAGCATCAAAAAGTATAAAAAGGAACACAGAAAAAGGTTATTATTCACCTCTGTTTTCCATTTGCCCGGTTCTTATTCCCCAGCCAAGTAGGTAATAACTAATATTAGTCAATTTATCCTTCTAGATCAATGCTTATGCTTATACAAGCATCTACACTGCAAGTATCTATTCTTGTTTCCCTATTTTTTACACAAAGTATAGTATATCTGTTGCTGTAAGCTCTGCTTTTTTCCATTTAAGAAGGCATTTTGGAGGTCTTCCCATGTTAGAGCACAAATACTTCCTCGGTTCTTTTTACAGCTGCACAGTAGGATGTTGTATGAATGGGTCATTATAATTTTAACCAGGTCCCTTTGAGAGACCTGCCTTCTGCTGTCACCCACACATGCCACGGTGAATACCTTGCACAGGCATAATTTCACACGTGGCATCTTTATTTCAGGTTAGAAGTGGTTGTGTAGGGATGAAGGCTCTGTGCGTTGGTGATGTTGATAGGTCTTGGTAAATTAACCCTTAAAGAGGTTGTGCCAATTTGTACCCCAGCAGCCATGAGTGACATCATATGTTTCTCTACAGTCTTGCCACAATTGTGTGCTAGCAAGCTTTTGGACTTTTGCCCACTTGATGTGCAAAAAAGGATGATGTTTTTTAGAAGGAGAGGTGTCCTGAATCCCTTGTGCCCTCTGGACGGCCACCTCCTCTCTGTTCTGCATCCTCCCAGAAGAGCAGGTTACCATCACTTCAGAACTGTACCCCTGAACCTCATAACCTGCTCTGTGCTACACATATTCCTTCAATTTCTGTGCAAAACTCAGACCCCTTTGTTTTTTTTACAAATGGAATACTTCCCTCCTATTGTCTAGGTGTTCTCAATTGCTGTCTTAGTTGACAATGACTCAATTCTTTAGTTTTAATTTTCTCTGCCATTAGCTTCTTTACTGCAGCAGATAGTCATCTATGAATTAATGCCTAATTAGTGGAAGGGAACCTGTTGTTTAAAGGTACTTAGAAATTGTTTCATGAAAATATATTTGTAAGATGTAAATCATTTCACTTTTTTCTATTTTTTTTACATTATAGGTTTTTAGGCATCGTATTTGTTAAAAAAAAAATGGAGGTGAGGTGCACAGTGAAGCAAAGGCATATTGAAGCCAGATGAATTTATTTAGCTAGGAAGGGTGCAGTGAACACTATAGAAATCTTGATGTTACTCACTTTTGTCTTGCCAAGGCATCCCCCAGACTCTTTGAGGAGTCTTACATTAAAAGAATTTTTTTAAAGCTTATTTATTTTTTGAGAGAGACAGAGAGAATGAGTGGGGGAGGGGCAGAGAGAGAGGGAGAGAGAGACTCCCAAGCAGGCTTGCACTGTCGGCATAGAGCCCCATGCGGGGCTCAAACTCACAAACCATGAGATCATGACCTGAGCCAAAACCAAGAGTCGGACACTTAATCAACTGAGTCACCCAGGCGCCCCCTGGAGAGGAGTCTTACATTTTTAAGGCTCAGGGAATGGGAAAACCCCCTTACAGATAGTGCCAAGACAGGACAGTTTACAGCTAAGTGTCTGTTCTGTGGTCAGATAGGTGTGGGGAGGTGAGATGGGTCAGCATCTGGCCCCAGGCTTCTGTGAAGTGAGGATGATGAGCCCTCCTCAGGGAGGGTTCTCAATTCACTTGGATTAATGAGGTGATGTGTAATGCTGTTAGAGCAGGTGCTGGGATCAGGAGGCTCCCCGGGGTGCATTATTACCCCTTCTTGCAGGTTCACCACTCATACCTCCATGGTTCCTCACAAACAGCCTGTAACCTGTGTGTGTAATGTGGACGTTGTTGACCTAAGGTGAGAATATCCACTGTCAGTTGTTCCTTGTGAAGCCTCCAGATGACCTGCTTTCTTGGCTGGGAAGAGGGCCCAGAACTAACAAATGCATCCACACATGGCCCTTGGTCTCTGAAACTGGGTCACATTTCCTTCCTTTAGGAAAATGCTCAAGCCATTTGCTTCCTAAAAACCTCATTTTTCTCCCTTTTGAAAGGTTGTTAATGGGATTGTTTCAATAGAAATGATAAAGCCTCTTTTCTTCAGGCCCTCTCTGGCTGTATTAATTAGTGTATTTCTATAACTTTAGTGTGCCTATTTATGTGGATTTGGGCCATTAAAGCCCCACCCCCACCCCCAACTCCCAGGGAACATCAATAATACAGGAACAATTGCTCCCTTGGTCTTTTTCCTGGGTCACAATTTATTGTTCCATTAATGGATGTTTCCATCAGAGTCTGCTTGTAGAAGATAACAGCCTTCCTCTCTCTTCCGTGGCCCTTGCTATAAGGATGGTTCCTGTCCTTGCACTGCTCAGACGATGGAGGCTGAATTAAAGAATTCCTGGAGATGTCATGCTAATTCTAGGGGGTGGCTGCTACTGTTACATGGCCAGGTGGAGGGATTGGATACAGAATCTCCAATCTTGATTCACACCACTAACTACTGAGTCAAATGGCATACAGTTGTCAGGCTTTCCTCTAATAATGGGGAAAGGTAGAAATGGGGACTATATGTTAATGGCAGAAGACATTAGAGTAGAAATAAAAATGAAACCACTTGGGGATATTTATTTATCTTGGTATCTACTTGAATTGAGTGTAGGGGGGGGACCTTAAGCCTTTGATGCCTCTGGCCTTGAGTCCCTCTCTGGTACCTGCTGTTGACAGAGCCCATTCAGTAGCAAAATGCAGAAGAAGTGGGGCCCTAAGAATCAAATGAGTGGATGGTCTACCCACTGGGTCAACCCTTCCTTGCTGGGAATGCCCCGAGCCTTGGGATTTTAAATGGAAGTGCTGAGATAAAGGCATTTACTGAGATCCCTTGGACCCTGGAGTTCAAGCCTATTGGAACGATGCCTTGGAACATATTGCAATGCTTCATAAAAACGTGACGCATCTCTGGCAGGAAGGAAACTGGCACTTAATAATTCTCGTGGGGAAGTTCTCATATTCCAGAGGACTCTGGCTGAGTTAATCAATTTGTTAGACTCATCATTTACCATGCCTCAAACATCCAATATTAACATTTTGTCTATTGCAAGTATTTCCAAATGCCACTATATTAATATTTTCTGTACCTTTCTTTTGATAAGTAAACACACAGAAGAGCTCTACAATTCATCTTTAAGTCACAACGTCGAGAGACAAGTGGGTGGCCCATCCTCTCTGGTTTCTAAGGGGCACAACCTCTAGCCAAAGGGAAGGACCTGGTTTGTCCCTAGTGGGCTATCACTAAAGGTGAGTTGGAGAAGTGAATGGGTTTTATTGGCTGTGGCCCTTGTCATTGATGAGCCAGTGCTTTCTACTGTAGGTCTTATGTGGAACCTCACAGGGTACCTGTCTTAGAGCTTTAAGGAGGTGTGGTTGGCGCTTCTGTTCTAAACAGCTCACAGCTAAATAGCCATGTAATGTCCCAGGGCATGCAGAGGCCACCTCAGCATAGCCAGGAAGAAGCAGCTCTGATCTGTGTCCCCATGCCAGTGTCTAGAGTTGACAATAGCAGACCAAAATGGCAACACTTACCTAACTACTCGTATTACTGACCCAGTGAGATTGGTCACTGTGGTTTTTATCATTTGGTGCTCAGATGCTAACACCAACAAGGGCTGGAGGGCAGGACCCAGACCTTCTGTCCTTTGGCTGGAGTCTTTCCAACAAACCTGATGGGAGCAGATAGTCCTGCATGAAGCATGGTGCCCTGGGAGAGGGAAAGCGTCCATTTTCTGAGATGTGACTGGGACCTCATCCCGCCCCCTTTGACCCCCTCCCAACTACACTGCACCCTCCCTGTCCTCTCTGTGTGCTGAAGTCATGCCCTCAGAGTAGCCACAGGGCCCAGAGGCCCTGGATTGAGGCAGGAGCCAAAGGATCTGCCCCACTTCTTCTCCCTTCAGATACTCTTGAGTACATGTAGACTTGACCTTTTTGATTGTAGAAGACAAGATTGATCTTGTATTTGTTTTCTGGGTTTGCCATGCCTTCCTGGGTGGGGTGGTAGGGTCTTCTGTATTTTCCAAGTGAGTAAAGCTAGTGAGGGTGGGAGGTGGAATAACATGTTCTTTACTTTTTCTTCTGTCACTTGGTCTGTCACAAGTAATTTCTAAACTCAACATAGCCCAGTGCCAGTGGGTGTGAAATTTATTACCTCTGTTCTCAATTAACCAAAAAGAAATAAGAATAATGCAGGAGAGCATTCATACATGCAAACATATCCCATTCAAAGGCTAAGCTTATTTATCTTGAGCATGCTCTTCTTTTTTGCTTTAAAATATCCCTAAAGAGGGGCACCTGGGTGGCTCAGTTGGTTAAACATCCGGCTTTGGCTCAGGTCATGATCTCACAGCTCGTGAGTTCAAGCCCTGCTTTGGGCTCTGTGCTGACTGCTCAGAGCCTGGAACCTGCTTCGGATTCTGTGTCTCCCTCTCTCTATGCCCCTTCCCCACTTGCACTCTGTCTCTCACTCCCTCAAAAATAAATAAACATTAACAAATATTTAAAATATCCTTAAAGAAATGATCATAATAATAGGTGGTAGGTGTGTGTGTGTGTGTATGTGTGCATGTGTGTACATTCCCTCTTTAATTTCCTTACTTTGTTAAATAAAATCTCAGTAGTCCTATGCTGGTCCCCCAAATTAGGTGGTCCTCACCTTTTTTGGGTTGTGGATGCCGTTTGAGAGTTGTGACTTTGTTTCTCTCTGTTTTTATTCATTTTTCCATTTTTAGTTTTTTGAAGATGGGGGCTTCACAATTTAAGAAGCCTGAAATCCACCTTTTGCAGAAGATACTTTACAACTGAGGAAGCAGAGGCTTTGAAAGATGAGATCTTTGCATTGATCTTGCAATAAAATATTTCTTCACATTTTAATGATTTTTAAAATTTATGTTTTCGTGATGCTTAAATATTCCAAATATATAAGTATTTCACATAATAATACACAAAAGCTAATACTTTGTTTAATTGTTGAAATGTCCTGCTTTCCTTTGAAGTTTGCACTGATAGGTTTTTACCCAGTTGTTCCCACCCCAAGTAGTATGGGGGTCAGTTGTGAGTACCAAAGGGCCACACCTACAAATGAACTTCTGGATTACTATCAACATTTTAAACTAATTAGGTAAGTAAAATGTGTTTCAAAGAAAATGTAATGGCTTCTTGTACTCCAGTTGGAAGACAGCACCATATAATTGTCTGGTTAGAAAAGCTTTTTAACATTAGTGATTTAACTGGGCACATTTGAAGGAAACTCAGGAATAATGTATTAACTATTTTATTTTTGTCAAAAATAAGCCCAGGTGGAAGATAGCAGTACCCAGGAAGGACTTGAAATCCTCATAATGGCATGACCTGTGGAAGCAATTTATTTAGCTTTGGTTATTTGGAGTACCTGCCCCGTGGGCTTGGTGGATGCTGCAAGATCTAGCTGGGCAGGGTTCCCTGGTTTCCTGGAGCTTCTTTTTGGTGGAGGGAGACGAACAAGAACAAAGTAGGATAAGATGAGCAACTCCAGGGAGTAACAAGTGCCATAAAGAAGGGCAGATAAGACAGTCATGATGCTGAGTAGGGGCTTGGGGAAGGCCTTTCTAAGGAGATCCTGGCTGGGTTTGAGAGGAGGGGGAGCCCACCCTGCTGGGGAGTAAGAGGAGACGCACTGGCTGGAGTGGGTGGGTGAGGTGAGGGGATAGTACAGCCGTGGGGTTGGAGATGGAGGCAGGGTTTTATTTCTGGTGCCACCAGAAAGCAGCCAGAGGATTTTTCAGCAGGACAGTGACTAAGAGGGAGGCAGGGTCTCCAGGCACAGGGAGCCTAGCTCCTGAGTCCTCCCTACTCCTCATACTGGCAGCCTCGGTCAGTGGTGGACTTCCTTCCCCGGGCTCTGTCTGTGCTGCCCCCACACCCTGCATTGGGCTCCTGGGCTAGGGAGCTGATGGACATGGAAGCAGGTTGACTAATGGCCACCAAGATACTGAATCTTAATCCCTGGAATTTGTATCCTTTTTATTTAGAAGAAAGGGTCTTTGCAGGTATAGTTAAGGATTTTGAGACAAGGAGATTACTCTGGATTATTCGAGTGGGCTCTAAATGCCATTTTAGAAAAGAGAGACAGAGGAAGGCATAGACACCAAGGAAGGGAGGAGATGAAGACAGAGCCAAGAAACACCAATGAGAAGCTGGAGGAGGCAAGGAATGGATTCTCCTTGAGAGCCTTTGGAGGGAGTTTGGCCCTCCTGGCATCTTGATTTCAGACTTCTGACCTCCAGAACTAAGAATAAATGTCGTGTTTTGAGCCACCAGTTTGTGGTATTGTGTTACAATAGCCCCAGGAAACTAACGCAGGCTCCAGGGAGAAATGGGGGGATGGAGATGTGGGTCATCCCCTCGCTTCTTTGGAATTCCAGCCCATGCATGGCGGGTGGGATGGAAAGAGAAAAAAGGTGAGGGCCATGAGAAACCAGCCTCCCGTGTTGTGGGACTGCCCCCTCCTATCTGCCCTCCTTATGCTCCAGCCAAACTCAGAGCAGGGGTTTCCTACTGTCATACACTAGGGACCAGTCTGGCCATGCCTCGTTGATGAGGGCAGTTTGCAGGGAGCTTGGTTGCCCCGACTGGCACGTGCCCTGGGCAGCTCCATCTCCCCTCAGCTGCTGTGTAGGGCCAGTGGGGTCAGATTACTGTAACAAGTAATCACAAACCTAGTTGCTTTAAACAACACACATTTGGTATTTTGCAGTTCTAGAGCTCAGAAATCATAAAGAGATGTTATAGGGTGCTGGGTGGCTTAGTGCATTATGCATCTGACTCTTGCTTCTGGCTCAGGCCATCATCTCACAATTCATGTTGTACCCTGCGCTGACAGTGTGGAGACTGCTTGGGATTCTCTCTCCCTCTGTCTCTGCCCCTCCCCTACACACAAGTATTCTTTCTCAATAAATAAATAAGTAAGTAAAAAAATAGTTATTATAGGGCTCAAATCAAGGTGTTGGCAGAGCTGTGTTCCTATTGGAGGCTCTAGGGAGTATCTGTTCTTTGCCTTTTTCAGCTCCCAGAGGTTATCTTTGACTCATGGCTCCCTTCCACGGCACAATCCAACCTCTGTTGTATCTCCTTCTCTATCATTTCTCTTTCTCTCCTTAAGGACCCTTGTGACTACATAATCCAGGATAATCTTCCTACCTCAGTATCCTTTATTTAATCATATCTGCAGAGTCTCTCTTCCCATGTAAGGTAATTGCATGGTTCTGGGATTAGGATGTGGATATCTCTTAAGGCCATTATAATGCTTTCCACAGTCAGTCAGTAGCCAGTACTTACCTGCAGGTCTCTATGCCCTGCATATGAAGGACCCTTGTGACTGTCTTGTCTCCCTCTTACTCATTCTAATTTGTGCTGATACCAGTTCTCAAGAGCCCATTATGCTCGTCAGTTCCCAATTTTATGTTCAGTGACTTCATGTTGGTAACTTGAGGTTGACCAGGGTAGAATGTTTACACCATAGAGATTGGCAAATGTTATGATTTGGGGCTTTCACCCCTCCTCCTTCTATTCTTTGTCCCAGAGAGCTGGATATCAGCTGGATATCAAACATTTATCAGCACACCATTGGCTTCCACCTACTCCATTTGGTCTAAGATTCCTGTTTTCTGGGATACCCTCCCCACTTTTCTATGGATTATTGTCTGACATTTGGGGAGGTGGATATGGATGCCTCAGAAGCATTATGGAGATCTTGGTGTGGAGACTGTTATTGACACCTGTTTGGCCTCTATAGGTTTGGGTAATAAGCCATGTGCCCTTTGGATTTTCTTTTCTTTAAAGGAAACTGGAGGATTTATGCTCATTCCTAGCTGGCAGTACAATCCTCCTTTTTTCACATAAAAGAAACATTCAGTATTTGCTGTCTTTAAATAAATGACTTTCTCCCTTCATAAGCATTTTGGACCAATTTCTTGTGTGTCCCAAGGTTAAGGGACTGTCAGTATCCCTGCCAGTGTTTTGACTTTGATAGATGTGTGCAGTCCTGCTGAAAACTTGGTGATTATGATCCTTAGTAATCCCCAGAGCCTGATAGAATAGGGCACATCTCAAAGCATCCTGACAAGGTGGGGTAATTAATTAAGGATTCTTCTTAAATTAAACTCTCTCTCCTTACTGAAAGATTTTTGTAAACATTCTAACAAAACCTGAAACTTGTTTTTGTACTTGGCATTTTATCATGCTAACTGTGCCTTTTGAATCTCTAAAATTGTATTTGCTATTCTCTTTTCTAATGGGATTTCAAGCAACTTTTTGATCAAGAACTTTAATGCAATGGCCTATCTAAAATATTACGGAATTACAGCTTTCCTGTTTTATGTCAATATTTGGTTAATTGTTTCTTTGTGACTGCTCTGAATATTTCTTCCATCTTTTTTTCAGTCAGTGCTCTGATAGAATCAGTATTTTTGTTGCACAGATTGCTAGCATATTTGGGGCACAATTGCTCTTATCAGTTAGGTTCTCAGGAAAGCCTCATTAATTAGGTGTGTAATTATTTTCTAATATTCCCTTTATTGATAAAGTTTCATAAGAAGTTTTTTAACAATGAAGACTGATCAAAATATTACAAAATTTACAAAAGCTCTGATATTTAAGTAGCCTAAAAAAATGGCAGATGATGAGCTTAGAAAATCAAGCCTCTCTAGATGAGACAACTGAGTCCAAAAGGGCTCTTTCATGAAATGACAAGGCTGAGGGCCCAGGTCTGAGGCTTCCACTTCTTGTTTTTCCTGTTGTACCTTGGCCCCTTCCTGGCTGAGAGGCTTAGAGACTCAGCAAGTCCACACGTGCTGGCCTTATGTATGGGAGGCTTTAGGTAAGAGTGGAGACAGGAGAAGGTGGAGGTGAGGAAGAGTTTGCCTTTCAGCCAGCCAACACTTATCCATCCATTCCGTGCTAGGCACTAGGTGAAGTGCTTTAAGTACATTTCTGTGTTTCATTCTACACTCTTCCAAAAAGTATTCTTTAATTCATCCTGCCAGTATTAGTGTCAGTCAAGAAAAAAAGGCTATAAAGCAATGAAAGAATTTATTTGAGGTCTTGGGGATTGTAGCTGGGGGGGAGACAGAGCTGACCTGCTCCAAGTGGGAGGTGCAGGCTCAGGCAAAAATGCCACAGATACAGAAGTTGTTCTGGAAGGATTATGGTCAGTGCTGGCAGAGTTTAAAGTGACTAACACACAATCGGTTCTTCATCTAATGAGTGTTGCATCATCCCTGTGCTAGTCCCAAGTGGAAGGATATGCTCCAGTAGGTGGTTGAGTTGCAACCAGCAAGTTGCTGTTGACCAAAGTCAGAAGTTTATTGTCCTGAGAATTACTTCCTCAATGTCCTTTGGACTCTAGTTTGAAGGATTCTTAGCAATATTTTCTTCATTTTGAATCTTCTTTTGCAGTACTTACCACATGGCAGGCACTTTGCTGGGTGCTGGGTATATACAGATAGAAATCAGTGAACTCCTAGCTTCCTGAGGCACACAGTCTAGAATATTAAAATGTGAGAGATGAGACGTTAGGATCTTGAGAATGGTAGAGTGGTGAATAAAAATTTCATTAATGAGGGGCGCCTGGGTGGCCTAGTCGGTTAAGCGTCCGACTTTCGCTTAGGTCATGATCTCGCGGTTCGTGGGTTCGAGCCCCGCGTCGGGCTCTGTGCTGACTGCCAGCTCAGAGCCTGGAGCCTGTTACAGTCTGTGACTCCCTCTCTCTCTGACCCTCCCCTGCTCATGCCGTCTCTCTCTCTCTCTCTCCTAGAAATAAATAAAAACATTAAAAAAAATTTCATTAATGATTTAGTCTCCATTTTGGGTAAGGAGAACTTTTTATGACTGTAGTTGATTCTCTTGTATGTATTTAATGTTGATAGATTCAAGTCTTTTACAACTGAGTATTATCACATGGTATCATTGTAATTTTGAGCTTTCAACTTGGTAGTCTAGTTTCAGTGAGAGTTATTGGGGGTTGTTTGAAACACATACACCTGCATGAGAGTTAGTCTAAATTGAAATCCACTAAAATATGGTTAATTATTAAAATAACATAGATTAGTTTTTATATTTATGAGTTTTTATTCCCTGTAAAATTTTTGTAAAGCTATGCTATGGACATGTTCAACAGTTTATAATTCTAGAAGAAAATTTTTTCTTCACATCATTTCTTCCTTGTATATAAGGTGTCATTTCTCTTCAGTTGCTTTTGAAAGTTTTTTTCTTTTTGTTTTCAGCCATTTGATTATGCTGTGTCCAGGTGTGGTTTTCTTTGAGTTTATCCTGTTTCTAAATCACTGGGCTTCTTGAATCTGTAGATTTATGTCTCTGAACAAATTTGACAGTTATTTTTTTTGACATATTTTCCTGCTCAGATCTCTTTCTCCTAGCTTTTTGACATTCCAGTGAGCTTTGACTATTGTCCTCATGGTTCCTGAAGCCTTGTTTATTTTTTCTCAATCTTTCTATTTTAGAGTAGGTAATTTTTCTCTTTTCATGTTTACTTATTCTTTCCTCTGTCGTCTCCATTTCTGTTATGGAGCCCATCCAGTGAGTTTTCATTTAAGATGTTGTCTTTTTACATTTCTAAATTTTCACTTGGTTCTCTATTGTTCTCTTGAGTGTTCTCTGAATGTTCCCATTCTTTTTATTTATTTCAATTGTCTTTTCCTTCATAAACTGTAGGTTTTTTTAATGTATTTATTTTATTTTATTTTATTTTTTTGAGAGACAGGGAGAGCATGTACGTGCATGCATGTGCTAGCAAGTGGGGAAGGGGCAGAGAGAGAGGGAGACAGAGGATCCAAAGCAGGCTCTGCATTGCCAGCCTGGTGCAAAGCTTGAACCCATGAACCATGAGGTCATGACCTGAGCCAAAGTCAGATGCTTAGCCAGCTGAGTCACCCATGTACCCATGACTGTTTTTTTTTTTTTAAAGTTTACTTTTTTGAAAGAGAGAACATAAGCAGGGAAGGGGGAGAGACAGAGAGGGCAGCACAGAATCCAAAATAGGCTCCAGGCTATGAGCTTTCAGAGCAGAGCCTGATGTGGGGCTTGAACCGATGAGCTGTGAGATCATGACCTGAGCCAAAGTCGGATACTTAACTGACTGAGCCATCCATGTGCCCCTGAACTGTAGTTTACTAGCTCTTTTACAGTCTTTGCTTGACAGTTCTCATGTCTGAAGCATCTTGAAGTTGGAATCTGTTGATTATACTTTTCCTCAAGTAATTTCAGGTTGTATCTTGGACATTCAGAATGTTATGTTGTATAAACACTGGGTCTAGTTAGAATCCGATGGAAATGTTGATTTTTTTTGGTTGTTTCATCAGGCAATCAATCTAATTAGGTTCAGACTGTCCATTCTGTCTCAGCTTCGGCAGATGGTGGTTTATATCTCAGTCCAGCCTTCTGAGCTATGGTATACTGATTTTGATGTGTCCTTTACATGCATAGTTTAGGGGTCATTCTGGAGTCAGACGCGCTACTGTTGCACCATGAGGTCGGCCAGTTTAGGGGTCATTCTGAAGCTCCTGTGAGTTGCTCAAATCTCCATTAAGTTCTCTCAGTCTTTGCTATGTAGAGTTTTACAAGAGGAAGAAACAAAAAGCGAAATAGTTCAGCTTCTGCCTGGGTCACCCCTCCTACTTCCATTCTCTAATTTTTTTCTTTAATGTTTGTTTGTTTTTTGAGGGAGCAAGCTTGTGCGAGCCAGGGTGGGACAGAGAGAGGGAGAGAAAGAATCCCAAGCAGGCTCCATGCTGTCAGTGCAGAGCTGGATGTGGGGCTCCATCCCATGAGATCATGACCCAAGCCAAAATCAAGAGTCAGTTGCCTAACTGACTGAGGCGCCCAGGCGCCCCTCTGTCACAAGTCTTAAAAGAAGTTGTTTTTCTGAGCCACCAAAGCTTGGATGAGGTGGAACCGACTTGCATGCTCTTGATCCAACTTTGTTCCAGGAGCTCTTTGTGGTTCTGCTTTTATTTTCATTTAAAATTCATGTGATTTGGAGGATATTGTGTGACCTTTGTTGAGACTGTATTTCTATCTTGTAGTTCAGACACCAGCGACAGTAGGATAATGCACTTTCAGAACTTCCAGAGTGCCAAGAGATTAGGTCCATTCTGATTTTATAGATTAAAAAATGGAGACCTGTTCAAAGTTCTACATTTTGAGCTTCAACAGATCTTCAGTTTGGTTTCCTTAGTAGGATGGGGTTGCAGAAGACTTGGGTTCAAAACCTAATCCTGCCATTTAACTGGGTTTGATTTTATGGAGAGATCTGACTTCTATGAGTTTTTATTTTATCATCTGTACCGTGGGATAATGCTTGAGAATTAGACATCACGTACATCGATCACCTAGCTCAGGGCACCACTAGATGGTGTTAAAGAGATTGAACTAATATTTATTGACTGTGACCAGATTCCTTGGTGGGAGCATGGGCCCTGTTTTGGGGAGGTGGCCACAGTGTAGCCATGATCTCTTTAGCAAGTTCATAAAGATGTGAGTCTTATTTCAAGTCCTTTTATTTCACACATGAAATTCAGACTTTGAAGTTGGAACCTTGAGGACCTGTCATCTATTTGACCTGCAATTTTATTCTGCTCCCATTATTGCTTTCAGCAAGTCCCTACCCATTGTTTCTAAGGTGTTTATTGTGGTGACCAGACAGTATCCTCATAGTCTGATTGAGGGATGGCAGGATCACTGTTTCACAGATGGGGAGCAAAGGTGCAGCATTACTGTGTATATTGTCATGAGAAGAATCTAGGTTTTCACATCTAGGTTTCAGATATGCCAGGAGTGTATTGATACAGCAATATGGGGCTCAACTGTTCTCCTTTCCACAAGGAGCTTGCCTTTTTTTTTTTTTTTTGACTACCTTGAGCTCTTTCTAGAGGCCACTTGCACCTGAAGACTTTTGCATCTTGGGCACCTCCAGGGCTTTGTGTTGCTCCTGACTTGCCAGACCTTTCTTTGTGCTGTGCTGAAACATTAGGAGCCAGAGATTTTTTGAGCTGGTACTACTGCTGGTGCCCAGTGTGGGGAGACTGGATTCTCTCTCTCTCTCTGTCTCTCTCTTTTGTGGGCCTTTTGTTCCATAGCAGCTGGTTCTATTTTACTGGGTCTTTGTAAGGTCCGAAGGGCTACTGATTTTCAGGATGTGAAAGTTATCGGTAAATTAAGGAAATCTGAAGGCTGTGGAGTTTGCTAGATTCATTTCTGGTTTTTTTTTTTTTTTTTTTGCTTTCTCTTCTTATGCTCTTTTTTGCTCATATGGTGGGAACCCAGTTAGAAAAATGCAAGTTTTCCTCCCGAGTACCAGTTGCCTTGGCAAGCTCTTCATATAAGGCACCACATTTACTGTTCTGGGATTCATTTTATTATACCTTGATGGGAGCGCTTGTTTCAGCTGAGGGAGAACTTTAATCATTTCAATGGCCGCAGACTACAGGCACTTCTGTTCCTTCTTCCCCTGGTCTAACTTCTTGTCATTTGTTCTTTGCCACTTCAACATATGACACTTTTAAACAACCCAGAGTAGAAGGCACTCCAATCATGGTGACATATTATGCCAGCTGGAAGCTTTGTCAAAGGTAAGTTTAATTTCAAGCAAAAAAAAAAAATTTACTTTAAATGTGATCAATTAAAAAAGAAAAAAATCAGGTCTACTCACAGGGCTGACTACAAGATGGTTTAATTGTTTCTTTGCCTTATGGTTTAAAGTATTTTTTTTTTATTTTTTTTAATGTTTTTTTAAAATTTATTTCTAGGAGGGGGAGAGAGAGAGAGAGAGAGACAGCGTGAGCAGGGGAGGGTCAGAGAGAGAGAGGGAGACACAGAATCTGAAACAGGCTCCAGGCTCTGAGCTGGCAGTTGGCACAGAGCCCGACGCGGGGCTCGAACCCACGAACTGTGAAATCATGACCTAAGCGAAAGTCAGATGCTTAACCGACTAAGCCACCCAGGCGCCCCTAAAGTATTTTTAACCTGTTAGTGTTCCAGGTTTCTGCTCCTAAAAACAAACATGAGTTTAAAAGCTAGTGTAGTTTTATTGTAGGGAAATTATGCCAGATTTCATTTTTTTCCCTTCCATTCTTGCCAGTGGAATATTTCTTGGCCTCTTCCTTGGGCTCCCCAAAAGGTGAAGATCCGAGTGTCTGTGAAATCCTCCTTTCTGACCACTATGGATTTAATTTTTTAAAAAATGTTTATTTTTGAGAGACAGAGAGACAGAGCACAAGTGGGGGAGGAGCAGACAGAGAGGGAGACATAGAATCTGAAGCAGGCTCCAGACTCTGAGTAGTCGGCACAGAGCTCAATGTGGGGCTCGAACTCATGAACCGCAAAATCATGACCTGAGCCGAAGTCGGACACTTAACCAACTTAGCCACCAAGGCCCCCTTGGACTTAATTTTGTATCCCCCTCCCACAACTACTTTGCTAAAGCCCTAATCCCCAATGTGATAGTATTTGTGGCCTCTGGGAGGGGATTAGGTTTAGTTGAGGTCATGAGGGTGGAATCCTTGTAAAAAGGAACCAAGGAGCCAGTTTGTTCTCTCCGTGCAGTGTCAGGATATGACTAGAAGGTGACCATCTGCAAATTAGGACAAGGGCTCTCTCCAGACACTGAATGTGCTGGCACCTTGATCTTGGACTCCCCGGGCTCTGAACTGTGAGAAAAAATAAATATTTGTGGTTTCTATCACCCAAGTTATAGTAGATTTCTGATTGAGACACTGATGTACCTTACTTATATTCAAGAAGATGTTTCTCAGTTCTCATAAGAATTAACTAAGCCAATACATGTTTAAATTGGTAAATTGTGAGGGTCATTAATTTCTGAAAAGGTATAATAATTTTTGTAGGTAATTTTTGAAGAGTATATCATATGATGTGTGAATGAGAAACTCAACTTAGCATGTAAATAGTTTCTGAGCCACAGCTAGACACAGGAGATTCTAAAGGCAAAGTCTGCCAGACTCTGCGGGAGACAGGCTGCAAATATGGGGCTTCATTAAGCATGTTATACTTACAGCTCAAGAAAGACAATAAATTTGTATGAGAGATTATTCAGGCTGCATGTCACCTCCACAGTCTTGTAAAATTCCTTCCATCTTGCCAGAGAATCTAGATTTGACATTTTTATTTCAACAATATTTTATACAGATAGATGTAGATACATCTCTTGGCAAAAAGAGGAATTATAAATGCTAATTCACTCCATTGAGCTGTAAACATTTTCTCTGCTGCTTAATAGGACAAAATACATAAAGATTAATTAAATGATCTAAAATTTCCAAGCTTCTTTTTAATTGCATAAGTTGAATCTCTTGCCAAAAGATATCCAGCTCTGGTAAACATGATAGATGGTGACGGGGACACATGGTGACTTGGATAGACTCCTCTTCTGGATTCTGCCTGAGTGTGTTGGCCACAGGTTGTGGTTTACAAAAAATATCCACTCCACCAGTGCATAAACCAGGGCTCGGTTGTCAGTGGTTTCATGTGCTGTCTGTATGGTGCTGCCACATTGATGTGACAAGGTGGAATGGTCACTGGTCAGGGGCTTAGGTCTCTAATGTGGTTCAAATGTCATAGCTGCCAAATATCTGGGTGTTTATAAGGGTGTTAATTGTTTGTTGAAATGCAGTACCTTGGTTGAGCAGAAGAAGTTCTTAAATCAGAATTCAAAAGCCTATGTCTGGTGTTTGCTCTGGCAGCTAACCAAGGGGAACCATAGAACACTGTCTGTAAGATAGGGGCCATGTTACTTACTGCACCCTTTGGGATAAAGGTAAGGAGCGCTCTGAAGTGATGACTGTCAGAACTCCTTAAGTTGTAAGTATTCTTTTAGATGCTGCTAGAACACTATCTTGGAGCTGAGAGGGATTTTTTTTCCAGTTTGTTCACCCATATATTTCCAGTGTGTAATAAAGTGCCTGGCATGGACTAGTGGCTCCATAAAATTTGTTGAATGAATGAATAAATGAATGAATGTTTTTCACAGGTGTTATTGTGAATAATACATGATTTTGTCAAGGGCAAGGTTATAGGTTTCATGGTTATGGAGATGTATTTGTTACATTTCATTCCATGGAGATAGGCAACTGCCTAATGTCAGAAAGCTGTATGATGAATGAAAGGGGTGGTCCTCGGGTGGGGTGGGAGGGGAGTTTACCAAAGCTATTGCCCTGGATGTGTCCCTTTGCCCTTGGCACACCTGGGGCTCTGTGTTCCCACATGGCATGATAGCCTCCATCTGTTGGGTGCACTGCCTTGTTATCTGAGCATAGCACAGCACAGATGTGTTTCACAGGAGTGACCTCCTCTGTGCTGTGTTGAGGTGACCTCAGATTTGTATATATATGTATGTGTGTGTGTGTGTGTGTATAACACACACGTCTATATAGATATTGATATCAATATCAATATCAATTTCGCTATGTCTGTGTAGTCAGTTAGAGTTAGGGTTCCAATTCCGGATCGGCCATTTGCTGGTTTCATGCTCTTGGAAAAGTTACTGAATCACTTGGAGCTTGGAGTTTTCAGCTATAGGGAGATGATGATAGCACCTGGTTCATAGGGTTACTTTGAGCATTAAGTGAGATTAAGGGAGTTAGTGTATAAGAGGGTTTAGCAAACTGAGCGGTAGTACGTGTAAGAGTGGGTTAGTTGTCACTGTTCTCATATCAGTACCGCTTACTGTAGGATTACTAGGAGCTGGGTCCTGGGTTTAGAGATGTAGGCACATAATCTTTCTTAATTTTCCTACCAATACTATGAGGTGATTTTTTAAGCCCAGGAGAAAACATGTCACAAGTGATGAATTCCATGAGGATTTTTGTTCTTTGTTTTGGCCAAAAAAGCTTCCTTTCTAGAAATATCATATTCAGACAATCTCTGATCCCCACCCCCACACTGAACATATTCCCTATCCTGCCTTGTGTTCAAGGTCTGTTCCTTTCACATCAGTCTTTTGGATTTTTCCCTGTGTGGTTCTACATAAATCTTTTCTTAATACTGAATAACTTATTTTTTGAAATGCAGATGTAGAACACATGGGCATTTTGACTTACGATAGCACAAGATGCAGACTTCAAGTTATGTAATTAGGGTACAATGCCATGTTGCAGTCCGTGCCCTCATTGTTTGCAGAGTTTCATGCCAATCAGTTGCCTTGGAGCTGGTCTGATCCTCTCTGGATGCTGGCTCTCTGCACAATGCTGGACTGCTGAGAAAAACCTAACCCATCTCTGCTCCCCACGAGTTGTCAGTCAGTCACACTCAACCTAGTGGATGATTGGACAGTGCTAGAAAGACAAATACAGTAGGCTAAGGTGAGGGAGAGTGGTGGGGGTGTTCTGGAAGGTTCTCTGATGAGGCATTGGCATAGAGACAGGTGTCCTTCCTCATTTGCTCAAGTTTTCTCCTTAGCACTTAAGACCACCTGCCATTTTTCTGCTACCCCACACATCTCCATGGAATGTCAACTCTGAGAAAGGGCCTTAGTCTAGTAGCATTTACTCTTTGTTTTTGATTTATTAAAAAATCTTTTTAAGTTTATTTATTTTGAGAGAGAGAGAGCACAAGTCAGGAAAGGGCAGAGAGAGAGAGAGAGAGAGAGGGAGAGAGAGAGAGGGAGAGAGAGAATGAGAAAGGGAGGGAGAGACAGAGAGAATCCCTGTCATCATGGAGCCAGATGTGGGGCTCAAACTCATAAGATCATGACCTGAACTGAAGTCAGGCACTTAACCTACTGAGCCACCCAGGCACTCTGTTAGCATTTACTCTTATATATCCCAGGTCCCAGGACCTGGGCCAGCCTGACCCAGTATGGAATGGATGATTGATAGAGGCAGCCACTAACTAGGAGCCACAGGATTCATTTAAAGGCTGTGGACAGTATATAAGAGGATACCGGTTAGGCAAGGGTGAGCCCCACAAGAGGGAAGGGAAAGGCGGTGTTGGCCACAGGATCAGCATATCCAAAGACACAGAGACTGGAGACACCATAGGTACTGGGTATGTCCCGCGTGCATATTTTCCAAGAGGCTGCCATTTTGGCCTCTGTGGCCTTCTGCATCTTTGGAAACATGAAATGATACAGCACTGGTTAAGAAGGACAGTGGCTCTTTGTGCTCTGTTTTCTGAAGGAGAGGGAATGTTTACTCTTGGGAAAAAAATTACTATAGCACTGAGAAAATGAGCAATCTGGATTTGGTGGGCTACTTCACAGTCCAACCTATGGAAGAGATCTGGACCCCTTCTCAGCTCAAAGAGAAGTTGGGAATCATTAGGCATGGAGGATTTAAATTCTCTGATTATCATACAGTTTACTCTCTGTTGTCCTATATGGCTGTGTAGGCAGGGATTGGTTCTATTTAGAAGATTAGAAGGGCATCTGGGTGGCTCAGTAGGTTAAGCGTCCGACTTCGGCTCAGGTCATGATCTCACGGTTTGTGAGTTCGAGCCCTGTGTTGGGCTTTGTGCTGACAGCTAGCTCAGAGCCTGGAGCCTGCTTTGGATTCTGTATCTCCCTGCCTCTCTGCCCCTCCCCTGCTCATCCTGTCTCTCTCTCTCTCTCTCAGAAATAAAAACATTAAAAAAATTAAAAAGAAGATTAGAGATGGGTTGACTATTGGTAAAAAAAACTCAGCAGGTTTTTATGAACATTAAAAAAAAAACCTACTCTCCCATATCTTGGTTTCTAGTACTGTTTCCCAATAAAAGGAACTGAGGCTCCTTGGAGAAATATAAGATTCTTGGACTGTGGCAAGGAATTCAAAAGATGAGCCTGGAGAATTTGTACTGTCAGAAAGTAATAAGCAAGTGCTCAAAACACAAACGATAAAAACACAGTGGTGAGTGTATGCCAAAGACACACAGGAGTCAACTGAAAGAGCTCCCAGTGGCCACACTGGAATAATTTGAATAACAAAATGAAGCAGTACTGGGTTGCAGTCTAAAATATAAAATACAGTAAAAGTAAAATAAATAAATGACATGTACGAATGGGGGGAGAGACAAATCTCCCATGTAGAAGAATTCAGAGTAATGTACTCTGCCTTCAAGGAGGTGGAACATAACTTCCATTCCTCAAATGTGGGCTATGCATAGTGACTCCCTTCCAAGAGCCCAGTGTAGACAGGTAGGAAAGAAAGAATAACTCTACAGTGGAGAAACTGGATCACCCACCTCTTCAGCCAGATAATCAAAGTGGGTGTCAATAGTCATGTGAAGTGATAGCAGTGGCTCTTCCTCCAGTCTTACCATGAGATAAACATCAGAAAAATCCCATTAGAATAACATTCTACAAGATACCTGACTAGTACTCTATAAAAATGCCACAGTCATCAAAACAAGGAAAGTCTAAGAGAAACTGTCACAGCCAAGGGGAACCCAAGGAGACATGATGAGTAAATGTGACATGATAGCCTAAATGAGATCCTGGACCAGAAAAAGGACGTTAGTTAAAAACAAAGGAAATCTGAATCAAAAGTGGATTTTAGTTAACAATAATATATCTATATTGGTTAATTAGTTGTGACACATATACCATGATAGTGGAAGAGAATAGCAATAGGAAAAACTGGGCAGGGAATATATAGGAACTCTATACTATCTTAGCATTTGTTCTATAATCCAAAGCTATTCTAACATAGAAAGTTTATTGAAAAATACTATTGAGCTAAACCCTGGATTATTGTCACTGTTGACTGAAGATCAGGATACCAAGGAAACATGCCAAAATATGTTCTATAGATGAAGGTTGAGGGGCAGCTTAAAAAACCTAGCTCAGCAAGTATAGACTCTGCATGAAAATCGTCGATGTGGAAACTTCTTGCCAGAACCAACCAGGTGACACTTAAAGTAATGCAAACTTCATATGAAATACCATTGTTCCAAGCGGGCTGGACCAAGCAGGCTGTACAGCACAGTGCTAAGCCACACTGTCCTGGGTTCAGTGCACTGTCCTCAAGAGTACTAGCCAAGGGATTTTTGCACAAACAGTTCCGAACCTTGGTTTCCTCCTCAATAGAATGAATATCATGGTAGCACCATATCATTGACAGTTTCAAGGATAAAATGAAGGGGGAGGTGTCTGTAAAACACTTAGCACAGTTCTCAGTACTCATTAGCTGTCCTATACATGGTATCTACTCTCGTTGCTGATAACTTCTCTCTCTCTTTTTTTTAGCGTGCAAAAATATTCCATTAACACAGTCTGAGTGATTCTCGCTTAATGGCAGTAGATGCTGCCAGTGGCTACTTTGATCTGATTTCAAGGGTACGAGAAACTTCTTTCCTTGCAAAACTCTGCTATCAACACCTCTATTTCCCCCTGGAAGAATTAATTATGTTAAATAGCTTGTATTAAACATTACCATACCTCTTTCAAGCTGCTCATGTCCCTAGAAGGGATAACACATCTGGCATGAAAGGGCTTACAAGATTTGCTGTGTGAGAGAAACCGAGCTCACCAGGACCTTGGAACATTTGGAGAGGAGAAAAGGTTCAGGAAAGAGAGTGAAGGTGCCCCCACTGACTTCCTGAATCCACCTACATCTACCCAAAGATGGTCTTGTTGCTGTTTGTCTACAAGTTAGTATTTTATATTTCCTGCTAATCTAGGTATCCATGCAGTTTTGATTTATCTAAGCTATACAAATGAAATGTAGGTCAAAAGCATTTTTATAGATTTTCATGGTAAAGACTAATCTTTACCCAAGCAGCTGGATCTCTGGAACTTGACTCTTATGAAGAGAAACACCAGCTGACCCACCAAGACTTCATTTAATGGATTCAACTTTCTAATTGCTTTTTTTTTCCTGCCTCTCAGGAATTATTACATCAACATCTTTTACCCTGATTGAAAACCCGAGTGTTTCTGCTGTTGGCATGTGCTGCAGCGAAGCATGCTGGCTTTGGTTCACTCCCGCCTTGGCTCCATTTCCCAGCGCTTTCCCCTTTCCATTGCGGGATTTCTGCAAAGCTGTAAGAGTTCAACATGTTTTAATAGAGACTAGATAGAAAACTTAAAATGGCTTCATGCATAAATAGGGTTAGGAAATACAGAGTTAAACCACATTAAGCAAGTTTCTTTACTTGCACACCTTTTCAGAGCCTTGGCTTTCCTGATATGCCCCTTAGGATCTCTCAGAATGTGTATGGTATGGCTCATCTCCAAATTCTCATGAAACCTACCTTCTTGCAGTGTCTGTTGAGCCTGATGCTGAGAGATCAGTGCTTGGAGGTGTACACTCAAAAAAAAAAACACACCAGTCCACACTCTTTTTCAATTTATTTGCACTCAGGCTTCTCTCTCTCTCTCTCTCTCTCTCTCTCTTTCTTTATAACTGCTAGTCATCTGTAGCAAAGTTTACATGCTATTCAATTTTCCTCATTATTTCTTCCCCATATATATAATGGTAATTTTTAAAATAGCATAGTTGAACCTATTTAGAACTTTGGGGGTTTATTTTAGTCACATAATCACCTGTATTGGCATTAGTGAGTAGTCAGTCATCATGCATATTAAGGAGGTAGAAGCAAATTGCTGCTGAACCCAGAGGTAGAGCAAATCACCTCAAATTATTATGCAAAAAATCCTGTTTGGGTCTTATAATTGTTTTCTTATGGAAGTCCCACATTGTGGACTTATTTTAGTAGAAAAAAAGCTCAAAACATTGATGGACTTGCTAAGGTATTTTCATTTGTCTTCCTAGACCTTCTTCTTACTGGGGACAAGAGAATAAATCTCAAGACATCTAGTTTTTATGGTGTCAGTTTTTATATGTGGCAGTACCTGATAGAGAAGTAGACACAATTAAGCAAATATATCCTGCTTTTACTTCTTATTCCTGATATAAATCTAAATGAAAACAAAACAAAACAAAACGTTTTTCAAGAGCTGTTGGGAAGACCGACCCCAAAACATGAGGCAGTTGCCTTCCGCCTTCCTATTGCAGTCTGAACTGCCCGTTACGGGTCCAACTGGGACATGGTACAGTGATTCACGTCAACTCTCTTTCTTCCTGTGGTCCAAGGAAATTAATTTGCTTATGCCTCCATAGTGTTGTTTACTAAAACTGTAAGCTACAGCACTCATAAGCCCACTTGAGGTCTTTAGATCACCTTGAATATTTTATTTATCAGCCAACAGATATGTTTGTTGTTGTGAACCATAAATATATTGGAGCTGTGACGCTCATAAATTCATTATCAGTCCTTATTCCTAATGCTTGTCAAAATAGTATTATTTGTTATGTAAAAAGGAGTGGGTATCTGGCCCCACGGCTAAAATATGGGACCCAAGGCAGTATTGGACAGTACTTATTCAGTCAGCTGAGTCCTAGCTTTAGGGCAGGGCTTGGCTTGGAGTATGGTCAAGACATTTCAAAGGTTCTTGAAGAGCAAGAAGAGAGTAGGCGTTGAATTTTTTTTAGATGCTTTGCTTTCAACCCTATAAGAAAGAATGCAGTTACTGCATGAGTCAAATATGGAAATAAAGCAGTTAGTAGGTATTTACGGGGTAACCGCCATGCAAAAGGAAGGGCGTAGAGCAGGAAACCTCATGTCTCTAGCCTTTAGAAGTTTTGCAATTCAGACAGGCTGATGAGATATAAACTCACTGACAAAGTCCACTGACAATATAAGATTCTCAAAGAATGCTTAAGCAGCCCCAGGTTTTCAGTAGCTGCACTAGAAAAGGATTTGCAGCAATGTGGATGAAACTGGAAGGTATTATGCTGAGTGAAATAAGTCAGTCAGAGAAGGACTGGTATCATATGTTCTCATTCCTATGTTGATCTTGAGAAACTTAACAGAAGACTATGGGAGAAGAAAAGTAGAAAAATAGTTACTGAGAAGGAGGAGGCAAACCATAAGAGACTCTTAAATACAGAGAACAAACTGAGGGTTGATTGGGGGGCGTGGAGAGGAAATGGGTGATGGGCATTGAGGAGGGCACATGTTGGGATGAGCACTGGATGTTGTATGTAAATGATGAATCACAGGAATCTACCTCAGAAACCAAGAGCACACTTTACACACTGTATACTAGCCAATTTGACAATAAATTATATTAAAACAAAACAAAACAAAAAAGCATTATGATATGTGTATTGTGGTTCTAGTTGCTGAATGTGAAGTCCAAGTCAAAAGAGCTGGGTCAGAAGAAGGAAAGTCACTGTACGCTGAAGAGGAGTGAGAAGGACAGGTTGCTCTACAGCCTGCCATGGTTCAGAATGCAGAAAACCTGCATGAAAAGCAGAAAATCTGAGCCTTGCTCAGAATAATGGCATAGGAGGTAATAGAGTATAGTGAGTAAAAACGAGCGCTTCAGGGCAAACTTATGTGGCAGTTGGGGCAAGCTATCTGAATCTCCAGTCCTCCCTTTATTCAGTATTAAAGTAGGGTTAGTGAAAATATAATGCCACTGTAATAACTACCAACATAGTTTATATGAAATAAAATCAGATAACGCTTTTAAAAGAAAACAATTTTACATTATGCCAGGTACTTGGGAAGGTCCCACTAAACATCAGTTGCTATAAGAGTCACTGTAAATGACACCTGTGGACTATTATTTGGGGCCAGGAATAACGTTTATAGGATAGGGAATAGAACACATAGTTAAGGAACTTAATTTCTAATCTTTAAATCTAAAACATCCTTTTGGCATGTATGCCAGGACGATCTGGAGCAGTCCAAGATGTTAAAGGGGCTCTCTATGTAAGAGGGAATCTGGAATGTTCAATCCACTAAGATATGAGAAAAGAAGTGACTAGTGATGATCATACTAGGTGGATTTTTTTTTCTTTTATGTGAAAACAAACCTAGACGTGGGCCAGAAAGGGGGCTAGCAGATCCTGTAGGTTGGTTGTTGCAGGTCAGAAGCTCAGCAGCTTAGGTTAAAAGATCAGCCACGATCAGCTAGTCTGTTTTGTTCCAGCTTACCCAAGAGAACAGTAATTACCAGATATAATAATGCTTGTCAAAGGCGGTTACTGAAAACCCTCTGCTGCTTCAGCATAATCAGAACGACAGAAGTTGCAGGATGATTTTCCTTGCGAGAGGCATCCACTCAGAATGCTAATTAGGTGAAGTACAAGGAATATGGATCAGCAGCTGAGCGATGCATTTCCCTCCAGTCAGTAAAGATGAGATAGGAAGTAGCAGAGGAAGAATTTGACTTACCTGATTTATGGCTCGTGATGGAATTCTGTACATTGATTTCAGGCTCTTAATTCTTCTCATCTGCTGGTTCTGTAAAGAGATGCTTGGAGGAAGCACAGCGGAGAGTAGACTGGCTTTTCCCTCAGAAAAAGGTGATGTTATGCTTGGAAGTATCTTGGTACAAGGAAAAAAATATGTAAGGACCTGGTGCCAGTCGTTATCAGCCAAGTCCCTGGAGAAAAGCTATCTAAAAATAATATTTGGAATCTTTATTCTTTTATCCAAGTCTGCTTTCTATGGGCAACCTCAAAATGGAATTTGAATCTAGTGGCAGATGGGTCCAATAGCTGACAGTAGCCACTTGGGTCACTCTGTATCTTTGCTTATTTGCTACCAAACATTCAGTTTCTAAGAAAAAAGTCTAAACATTTATCCAGAAACCTCAACGCTGACTTGTACATGGCTATTGTCTAGGTGACCATGGCTGAGGGGTTCCTTCTTGCTGGGCACTAGTGTAAGCACTTCAGAAGCAGAACTTCATATAATCCTCATAGCACACTGAGTGATGGGTCCCTTACTAGCATGGGTTCTTGTGTTAGAATGAGGAGAAGGAGCACAGTGCAGCTAAGTGTGCTGCCCAAGGCCACATGGCTCCTGAGTTGGAGCATGGAACAGGGATTCAAACCTCAGCCACCTGACTCCAGAGTCCACAGTCTAAGAAAGTGTATTAATCAGCAGGGAGTTTTTGGGCAACTTTGAGATGAAGACATAGCCCACAGAACAGAGTCTGAGCAAACTGGGTCTCACAGAGGCTGAGCTAGGCATACCGGACTCAACTCGCACAGGACTATGGGCTGGTGTGTGACCTGTATGCTGGTCACGTGGCTGTTTTGGAAGTGGGAGGTGGACAAAGTAGATGACAGGCTGGCAATTTCTAGGAAGTTCCTGTGACTGAAGGTGGCAGTGTGGGACAGTGACTAAGGGTTTGGCCTCTGGGGACACATGCACCCAGCTCCAAATATGGAGGGAATTGGTGGTGGTTCCTGATTAGTCCAAGACTTGCTTCCTGTGTGATCTTGGGCAAGTTATGTTAGCTTCCCAGGCCTCAGTTTCTCCATCCAAAACATAATAAAAGTACCTATGAATTAGGATTGCTCCAAGGATTATGTGAGAGAAGACATGTGAAAGCTTTTAACACAGGGCCTGGAACATGGGAAGTGTGTGATCAATGGTGGCCGGCTTTGTTTTGTTGCTATGAGGGCAAGGAGGAAGTTTTGAAGATAATGGACAGTAAAGCAACTTCTACCAATTGTCAAAATATATAAGTGCTCTGTAGAAAATACTCTCCCTGGGCTGTCTGGGTGGCTCAATCAGCTAGGTGTCCTACTCTTGATCTCAGCTCAGGTCTCTATGTCAGGGTCGTGAATTCAAGCCCAGTGTTGGGACTCGTGTTGGGTTCCACACTGGGTGTGAAACCTACTTAAAAAAACAAAACAAAACAAAACAAAACTCTTCCTACTGGCAGAGATGCTGGAGGGGTTTGGATACAGGAAAATCACCATCAACATCAACAGTTAGCCTGACCCTCAATTTCACATCATAAACCAGGTGCCCTCTGATTCCAGACATCCTTCAAAACTGTGCCTTCTGCCTTCGGGTCATTGATTCTCTGGCTCAGCAGTACTTGCCCCTTTATCCCACATCCTTGTGGAGTTCTGGAAACCCAAGCCTGCGGAGACCTTGGGTTCACTACTCAGGAAGACAGGGGATGGTGTAGGAAGACTCAAGACCAAGGGAGCCATTAGATGCTTGAGAAACTCCAGTTGATGACAGACAAATCTGGCCAGCCATGGAATGGGTGCTCTGACTATATTCATATAATATTATATGAATTATTATATTATATTATATAGTGTTATATTATAAATACTATTTAGTCTGTTCTAAGTTCACACAGGTCCATTATTTTCAGCACTCACAAATCTTAGGGTTGGTGGCTATTCATATTGCATGAGGAACTATATACCTTTTACATTTTTGTATAAATGATCGCATTTTTTTCATTACACTTATTCTTCAGGTCAGTAGAGCATTTGATACTTTTAATGAGAAAAGATTACTTAGAATCAAAAGAGAGTACCAACCAAACAAAAACAAAACATCCCCTCCCGCACAAACTAAAACAACCCTTGGGGTGTTGGGGCCTCAAAGTTGTCCACCTATCACCTTGTTCCAGACTCCAGGCTTAAAACAGCCAAGCAGAGCGCCTCCTGGGTGGCTCAGTCCCTTAAGCGTCCGACTCTTGATTTTAGCTCAGGTCATGATTTCACCATTCGTGAGATTGAGCCCCACAACAGGCCCTGTGCTGATAGTGTGGAGCTTGCTTGGGATTCTCTCTCCCCCTCTTTCTGCCCCTTCGCTGCTTGCATGTGCTCTTTCTCTGTCTCTATCAAAATAAATAAACTTAAAAAAAATCCAAAAAACAAACAGACAGTCAAATAGAAAGTTCTTGAGTTCTGACTCAGCTTGACTGCTTTTTTACCAGCGTGACTTTGGACAAGTCACGGATCCTTCCAAACCTCATTTTCCTTAGCTGTTAAGTATGGATGATGACACCTGCCCTGCCTTCCTTACTGGATTTGTAGATACTGAAATTAGAATGTTTCTGGAGGTCCTTTCCAAATTGTGCAATACTAGTTTTGGTGGTTTCTTCTCTTTTTTTTTCCCCATGGTAACAGAGCTTTGCCGATTCATGATGTATACCTGTGTGGCACATATAACATAGAGTCAGCCCACAATAGTGTGTGGAAAAGACACTGGTAATGATTGTCATGTGTGTCTTAGATACACCACATGAGTAAACCTTCTGCTTCCTTTCTGTAGGGGGTATAGATTCAGGTGGCAATGCTCCCCCCTTCCTCTGCTAGAGAGCAACCTGACTAATTCTACAGCACATTCTGCCCAGAGCCCAATAGTGTTTCTCAGTCCTTTTCAACCTAGGATGCAGTGGGGGAGGAACTGAGAAATCATGGCATCCAAGAATGACTACCGTGTGTCCTTTGAGTATACTCAGCTTCTGAGCCAAGTGGCCCCACTGGCTATCGATAAGCAAGTCTAATTTATGCAGGGAGTGTGGGAGAAAGCACTGAATGTTGACCTGGGGAGGGCAGCTAATGAACCAGAAGCAGCTGGCCTTGGAGGTGATCATGAACAAAGAACATTTCCTTTTGGACTTTAAAGTAAACTGATAAATATTAGTTGAATAAAATTATGTTAAAATTGTTAACTATAAAACAGAGTCCTTATTGTTACTAAATCAAACTATCAAATACCTCAGTAGCTTTAAAAGTAACATCAATTGTTGCAAAGACTCCCTCCCTGATAAGTTCCCTGAGGAACACTTACCACTGTGGATCTGGGAATCTGGGATAATGCCCTGCTCATAGTAAGGGTTCAGCAAAGATTTGTTGACTGATTGGCTGAAGGAGATTGGCTGAAGGAAGAAAAGCATGTAGAGGCATTTACTAGTCATTCTTAATTGAAATCAGTGGACATTTGGAAAGACTTTAGTTTCATTGCAATAAAATATTTGAAATCATGTGTTTTAGATACTATCTATACATTATTCAATTCACATTGAAATATTTGATCAATAAAATAAACAGTATATATTTGGCCAAGTACCTCTTAAAGTTATCTTTTTCATACCTTCAGGGGTCCAATTTATAGTCTGGCAATTACATACTTTTACCTTTTATATGAAGGTTGAAACTAGAATTCTGGAAGGATTTAGGTGATATATGAGCAGTTTAAAATTTGTTGGGTGGGGGTGCGCCTGGGTGGCTTAGTCGGTTAAGTGTCTGACTTTTGCTTAGGTCATGATCTCGTGGTTCGTGGGTTCGAGCCCCGTGTCGGGCTCTGTGCTGACTGCCAGCTCAGAGCCTGGAGCCTGTTTCAGTCTCTGACTCCCTCTCTCTCTGACCCTCCCCTGCTCATGCTGTCTCTCTCTCTCTCTCCTAGAAATAAATAAAACATTAAAAAAAAAATTTGTTGGGTGGGTCATACATAAGGTCATCTTTTTGTCCTGATTTGCACAGGACAATTCCAGTTTATACCAGTTGTCTGGCATAACTATTAATGTCACTCCCTATCAAGCTTAACTGTGTCCTCATTTGAACAATAAATTATATGGTCATAGCCTACAGGTGGCTGGATTGTCAAAGAACACAGGATTTTTGTTGGTTTTAGTGGTTGTGAGTGAGTGAGTGTGTGTGTATGAATGATCCTTCCCTTGGGGACTTTAAAGGTAGCTTGTGCTGAACCAGAGAGAAAATAGATTCTTGGTTCTGAGGTTGGCTTCTGTTTGAAGGCAAGGGCCTTTGACCTTAGGCCAGGCCTTCCCACCCATCCTTCATCTAGAGCCTGGTATATTGGATTGCTTCCCACTCTGGTGATGTGGCAATTGGCGTGGGGCATGCGCTTCATGGGCCAACTTTTGATACTCTATATAATGGAATTGTTATTCAGTGTAATGCAGAGCTTGAGAAACAGCATCTATTTGGAAAGCTTTCTTTTGTGGGTTTATGCTGTATTCCCTCACCACTGTTACCATGAGTGAATGCTGATTATGGAAAATGGAAGCCGTCACCAATGCCCCCACCCCTTGTCAATGCTCTAAATGGTAATGGAACATGTGAATGGATACTTTTTTTTTTAATGTTTTATTTATTTCTAGGAGAGAGAGACACACACAGCGTGAGCAGGGGAGGGTCAGACAGAGAGGGAGTCACAGACTGAAAGAGGCTCCAGGCTCTGAGCTGGCAGTCAGCACAGAGCCCGACGTGGGGCTTGAACCCACGAACCGTGAGATCATGACCTAAGCGAAAGTCGGACGCTTAACCGACTAGGCCACCCAGGCGCCCCGAGAATGGATACTTTTTAAAGTGTATAAGGGTCATGATGAGTTTGGGGTTTGCTTATCTTTTGTCATTGTCACCTGGTAATTTCTGGCAGGGAATTTTATATATAAACTTGATTGCTTTGGGAGTTTATGTGTTTTTAAATTTCTTTTGTCTTCCTCTCCCCACCTTAAGGGCAGAAGTATTCTCTTTCTCAGTTTGGTTGCCTTCTTGTGTTTCTTTGCAGTTTGGCCACTCAAATATGTATCCCAGACACTGTAGTTTCACTCATTTCCTTTCTGTGTGCTCTCTTATACTTTCTTTTAACCCATAGGCTCCTCCTCCACCCCCCTCCTTTTTTTCTTCTCCCTTATAATTTATTAGTTAAAAATCAGGCCATTTTACTGCATTTTGCTGATTGCTCAGTCACGATGGAGTTCACCCTGTTCTTCTGTCCTTGGATTTCCTGTAAATTAATTGGCAGCTGCAGTTGACAGGTTTGACCAGACTCAGGTCTAATTCCTTGGCAGGACTCTGGGCAGTGTCAGAGTGTTCTTTCACTGGGAGGCACATGGCACCTACTGCTGTCTCTCTGTCATTCACTGCTATTGGTGTTCGATGTCTAGATCCATCACTTCCCTAGGATTGCAAAGCAGTGAGATATTCTGGTATATCGTTTATTTTTCATTTGTTAGCTGGAATATTTCTATAAAGAAGTGTTTTCTTCTCTCTTTTAGTTTCACATTCAGTATAATTCATAAATACAGGCACGAGAAATGCTTGATTGTTTGCCTTTGTTCAACAGGTTCAAGGTAGAGAATCTCTGCCCTATTATACTTGGAAGGGAACCAATGGGTTGTGTGCTTTTTTGTTGGTATTATTATGAACAAATGGATTTAAACATATTTCCTGAGTGTCAGTTAGTTACAGTCATTGTCTTTATTGAAGCTCAGATCTTTGCTCTGGGAGAGGCTCTTCAAGATAGGATCATTTGACACGGCCCAACAGCCTTTGACTGCTTCCCTGCTACATGGAAAGAATTTTTTTTCTCTAGACTTTTCATGTACATTTCTTGCTCCACACCTGGAATCAGCCATTTCTGTAAGATATTCTGATTTCTGTTAGTGAGAAATTATTATATCAAGGCCACAGTCTGAGTGCTAGAAGTGTTCAGTGTTACTTGGTTAGTCTTTGTTTCTAGCTCTGTTTAGGGGACAAAGCTCAAAGCTGGCAAGGATTGAGATGTATAAATATAGCTGTGTGTGTGTGTGTGTGTGTGTGTGTGTGTGTAAAATACTTTAGGGGCACCTGGGTGGCTCCGTTGAGCATCTGACTCTTGATTTTAGCTCAGGTCATGAGCTCACAATTTGTGAGTCTGAACCCCACATCAGGCTCTGTGATAACAGGAAAGAGCCTTCTTGGGATTCTCTCTTTCCTTCTATCTGCCTCTCTCTCCAAATAAATAAATAAAATAAAATTTAAATAATTATGATTTCATATTGGATACTTCCAATTCAAAGACAGGACCACAGAGTTTTTGACCTTATATATACTACATCTGTATCTTCTGTCTTTCATGTAAAAAAAAAAAACCCAAAAAACTAGGTTTTAAGGATAAATGGATGATAGAATTGGACTATCTCATAACTCTTAATAACTCACTTGTTTGGTCTTATATATAAAACATTTCAGAATAATATGATCTCATGAATATGACTTCTCAAGATACTAAAAACATTTAAAAAATTGTTTTTCTCTTCTCTTTATTAAAAAATTGTTGTACTGTATCTACATTTTGAAGGCATGTAACCATTTCATACTATACCTTCCCTTGTAGCCCTCATTTAGTTTTAATTTTTCAAGCTTCTGTATATTTCATCTTTACTACCTGTCCTAATCTCCTGTCTTTAGCCTTTTTGATTGTCTGAATCTTATTTTTTAGTATATTCTTCAGAAATGGCTCAAGAGGACTATATTCCCTAAGGCTTTACATGTAACCTCTGTCACCTCATACTTGAAAATAATTTTGCTGAATATAAAACCTTTGGCTCATATTTTATTTCCTTTCAAAGTCTAATTATAACATTTTCTCCTTGTAAGTCAGTTCTTTTGCCCAGATGCTTAGAGAAATTTTTTTCTTTCTCTCTAAAAGTAATAAAAGTATACATGAAGGTGGAAATAGAGATAAGGTATGTCAGAAAGCAACCAACATCTCCTTTTTTTAACTCTATGAAAACAACAGAAGAGGGAGCTCTGAAGTTAGAAAAGTCACTGTGAGTCATGCTTCTTCCCCAGAATTCAGGAAAATTATCTTCACACAAGTACTGACCATAGAAAACAAAGGAGGTAATCTCATATAAACACAAAGTGAGATAAAAAGAGTAAAGAGAAGAGTAACATCTCTACATATAACACACTACATAGATGAACCCAGGTTAAAACTATAACTTACTGTTGTCAGAATGAACTAAAATTCACTAACAAAGTGATAAAAGATATCATAGAACAACATACATCAAAATAGAAAAAAACATAAGAAATGAAGTGATAAGTGAGGAAGGGCATTGGAAACAGAATAAAAAATCCTTTAGAAATAAAGACTAAACGAGAAGCACCTCAAGAGCAAACAAACGCAACAGATGATGCCTTCAAAGAAAGAAAAGGTAAAAATTAGGAACATTTTAAGTAGAAAAAAATAGAAAAACAATTCAACAGAAAGGGACAAACATTGAAGACAGGCAAAGGAGCTCTAACATATAACTAATAGGAGACCCAGAAAAAGGAAAGTAAAGCAAGGAACAGAACGAACACTGAATCTATAATTCAAGAAAAATTACCTGAAAGGAAAAGGATTGAAATTCCATGTTGGGACCTCGTATCTGAGCGGGGCAGGCCACAGTGACCAACAGCCAAGACACCAAGACATACTGTCGTGTCTTGTTTGATTACTGCTTCTATCTGCTGTGCCTAGAACAGTGCCTGGTACATAGGAAGTGTTCAAACTGTTGGCCAGATGTCTTCATTTGGGGTGAATAAATAGTATATTCTCTAAAATGCCTAGAAAATGTAATAGTTTTATTTCCCTTAACTATTACTTGTTGCATATGACCCTGGGTGAGACTGGGGATATTACTGCAATCTCTTAGGCACTAAACTGTGTTTTTTCCCTTGCCCAGATTCATACATTGAAGCCCCTGACCTCCAGTGTGGTTATACTGGGAGATTTGGCCTTTATGGAGGGTTAATCAAGGTTAAATGAAAGCAATAGGACTGGTGTCTTTATAAAAGGAAGCGATACCAGGAGTGTGCACGCACAAAGAGGAGGCAATGTTAGGACACAGCATGAAGGTGACCACCTGCAAAGCAAGAAGGGAGTCCTCACTAGACACCAGCCCTGCGTGCACCTTTGTCTGGGTCTTCTAGCCTCCAGAACTGTTGGAAGGCAAAGTCCTATTGTGTAAGCTGCCTAGTCTGTGGCATTCTGTTATGGCTGCCTTAGTTTTACGATTGTAAGGTTTGAGTCATTCCATCAGGTAAAGAACCACAGTGTGAGGTGCTTGCTAAAGGCAAAGGGGATATAGAATGGGTAGTGGAAGAGAGTGGATATAAAGAGGGAAGGTATAGTTTACTCTGCAATGAAGATAACATTAAGTCTGAGACCTGATGACAAGAGGGAATTGAGGTGGGAGCAAAGAGCATTCTAGGTAGAAGCAGAAGCAGGTGCAAATGCTGCAAGGCAGCACAACTATGACTATTTGACTGGTCACAGAAATGAGAACTGTAAATGTCAAGAGTATTTCATCCTTATTTTGTTATGAATGTGTGCGTATATGTAGCAGATATCTTTGTGTTCTTCTCTGTGTTCTCCTCCTAATAGGTGTTGACTTTATATCATAGTATTTAAGTATTATTAACTTTACATTGTGGTATATAAATTACTGGATATTAAAGAGAAGAGTAAACATCATCCAAGGATTTCATACCCTCTTCTGGGGAAAGAGTTAGTGCATTTTGGTTGTACACAGAGTAGTTCTATCATATTAGGTGGAATAATGTCCTTGTCATTGCCTTTATTTGGAGAGTAGGTATGGTTTAAGAAGATGCATGTGGGTTCCAGGTTGACAAGGAGTGGACTTGTGATGGTTACTTTTCTGTATCAACTTGGAGACTTTTTTTTGGATGAGAGTAACACTTAAATCAGTGAACTTTGAGTAAGCAGATTGTCTTCCATGGTGTGGTGGGCCTCTTCTAATCAGTTGATGTCCCAATAGAACAAAAAGACTGGCTCCTTGAGTAAGAGGGAATTTTCCAGCAGACTGCCTTTACACTTCATCTGTACTATTGGCTCTCCTGGGTTTCCACCTGCTGGCCTTGGGGCTGGAACTGCACCACTGGCTTCCCTGGGTCTACAGGCTGCCAGTCCACACTGTAGACTTGGACTTGCCATTCTCCATAATTGTGTGAGCCAATTTCTTATAATAGGTCTACTTTCTTCATATATGCATCCCATTGGTTCTGTGTTTCTGGAGAACTGTGATGAATATATAAGCATTCAACATTGCATACTAAACCTGTGCCCTTTTTTGGTGAGTGTGTGTGTGTGTGTGTGTGTGTGTGTGTGTGAATAGGACCATTCTTTTTCTTGCCTCTTTTAAAAAAAAATTAACATTTTATTTATTTCTGAGAGAGAGACAGCGTGAGAAGGGGAGGGTCAGAAAGAGAGGGAGACACAGAATCTGAAATAGGCTCCAGGCTCTGAGCTGGCTGTCAGCACAGAGCCTGACCCGGGGCTCAAACCCATGAGCCATGAGATCATGACCTAAGCCGAAGTCGGCCGCCCAACCGACTGAGCCACCCAGGCGCGCCTATTGCCTCTTAATAATAATAAAGGTGGTCTACAGTGACTCCAAATAGCTACAGATGACTCTTTAATTGCCTATTTGGTGTTTGAAAAGATCTTATTATGATGGTTTTGGTACCATGGTGTCAATGCCCTGAGTTACCTGTTAGTGGTGGACTGGTGAGGACTTGTCTGAAATGCACTGGGTACATACATCTAGTGGAGGTCCTCAGAGAACCCTGCTTTTCTCCAAATCATTATGTGCTCTTGGAATCTGTTACGTCTGAAGTTTGATAGAAAGCAGCCATGATCAGCAAGAGTCTTACTAGCTCAGTGAATATTATTACTACTTTTCTTTTTAAAAATAATTTTTTTAACATTTATTTATTTTTGAGACAGAGACAGAGCACAAGCTGGGGAGGGGCAGAGAGAGAGGGAGACACAGAATCTGAAACAGGCTCCAGGCTCTGAGCTGTCAGTACAGAACCTGATGCGGCGCTCGAACCCGCTGACCACGAGATCATGACCTGAGCCGAAGTCGGACGCTTAACCGACTGAGTCTCCCAGGCGCCCCTACTACCCCTTTTCTTATTTGATTTACATGACTGGTTATTTTGTTCTGATATACATACTGGGATCAAGTAGACTCCTATTTTGTGGTCAGTGGTGAACATGTGGTTACATAGAACTATAAATCCATTTTATTTACAATGGTTATCAACCTGCTGCTTCTACGAAGCTTACAGTCTTATAGGGGGAGGAAATAAGAAACAAATGAGCAAGAAAGTATCATCAGATGCAGGTAAGAACTAGGCAGAGCAACAAGCCATCTGCTAGTTGTGCTAGTGAGCTGCTAGGTAGTGACTCTATCTCTGTGTCCAGAGAACGTATCTTCTGCAATGAAGATAACATTCAGTATGAGACCTGATGACAAGACGGAATGGAGATAGGAGTAGAGAGTATTCTAAGTAGAAGCAGAAGCAGGTACAAATGCCCCAAGGCAGCACATCTTGCAGATTGTGAGGTGTGGACAATCTTGGCCAAATAATGTAGAGGGGAGTGTGGCGAGGGGGTACAGTAGATGCAGGCAGGGCAGATCAAGTGGAGAGGCTGGGAAATAGATACCCAGGGGGAAATCAATCCAGGATTGGTTCCTGCAAGGCATAGATCCTGCTACAGGGCTTTGAAAAGGGAAGTGGGGATGGGCTTGAGGGCACTGGGGGGAAGCAGGGAGTGCAGTGAAGAGGATTACTCAAAAGATGAAAGGAGATAGACTCAAGTCACTGCAAGAGATGGGGAAGTGGAGTCAGCCTCTTAAGCATAATTGCTGGGCATCTCCAACTCTGCTGTGAGAATCAGTGTCTTTTGTTTTGAAGTTATGAGATGACAAGCATATCTACATAACCAATTTAATTTGAAACCATAGATTATTTAGGACAGAATAAGGTGACAAATGCAGGATTCTTCATGGAAGCATAGTTACTGCCATCTGCCACTGTTTATTTAGAATCTGTAGACCGTGGCATTGTAGTGAGTGCAAGTGAGTGAAAATTTCAAATGTCAACCTATTTTGGTCAAAAAGGGCTCTTGGAGCCTTCCCCTCCACACGGATCCCATCCCATCTAGTTTTTAGGGCAATTTCAGAAATGGATTAGCTTTATTGCGTCCCTAAACAATGTTTGCCTTGTGTCTGCTCTGACTCTTGAAATCTGTATCTTTTCTCTTGAATCTATAAACAGATATTGTTCCTTTGGAGCATAAGTGTGACACTGATAAGGAGCAGAAATACTATTAGGTGACCTGGCTCCAAGGGGCTAGTTAGATAAATATCAAAATGATATTGTCATAAAATGATTCTGTTGATAAGGCAGAACAATAGTGTGAAATTTGAGGACCTGCTGGGTTATAGCGAGGCCCTGGTGTTTTACTGTTAAAGCTCTCCTGTTGAACTCTGCTTGGTTCTAGTGTTTATATACTGTCTGTTAGCAGCTTTTGAAATATTTTATTCCTGTAGTAATCTCCCTAGAAATCCTCCTTAATTGGGACCCCAAGATACATATATGTAAAATGCCTGGATCCCAGTGGGTCCAATTTCTGCTTTTGCAGAGCTGCCTTGTTAGTACAATAATCTTGCTTTTTTTTTTTTTTTTTAAATCCCTTTATGCAATTTTGCTAAAGGACAAGCAGACCCTTATGGGAGAAACCTCCGCTTTCTCCTAGGATGGTCTGATAATGCCACCGTCGGAAAAATAGCACTAGATTTAGGTTGAGCTCCATGTACTGGATTGCACACCAAACATTATCTGAGAATACCTTGATTATACTAGGGATATATATATATATATATAGATTTACCAGTAGATAACATCAGCCCTTCCTGTTAAGGAAATGTCTATCTCAGGGTCAGGCATGAACAGGGGGCTGTGTCATTTCTGTGGTCATGGGCAGTGGGCCGGTGCCTTGGCTCTCTCCTGTCCACTAGGATCTATTTTTACTTTTTCTTTGTTTTAAAAATCTTTTTGAGGATTCTGTAAAGACTTACCTGGCCAGTGATTTTGCAACTAGGACTTGGCTTCAGTTCTTTAAAAGCAGGCTTGTTTGTCTCCAGGAGTTTCTGCATATTCCACACCAAGGCTTCCGGGCTCTTGCTCTTCACTCTGGTGCCTTCGTGCAGGCTGCCCACCCAGGGACACGAACTGAATTTCTCTGCTGTCTATTCTGGTGTCACCTGGGAACAGGTGCTTGCTGTCTGTACCCTGTTGTCTGTTTGTGGTCGCCTAGGTCGTTTGTGCCAGGGATCTGAGTGACATTTCCCATGCTCCTACTATTCCAGAGCCTGCTGTTGACTGAGGGTTCCATGAGAGGGTGGAGAGGTCTTGGGGTGGCCAGAAGAGTGTGGCCAGGAGGAGAAACAGGCCCCAAGGAAGTTCAGTGGATCTTAGCTTCCACGTGGTGTGGTTCTCACCTGACATCATTCCCTGGCCTCAGCAACCTGTCCATACTCTCTGAGACTTTGCTGGCCATCCTAGGGTCACTGTACTTTTGCTTTCTCAATGACCCTGTGGTTTTGGCTGGTCTTTTAAGATCAGGATTTGATTTCATTTTCTCACTGAATCATCTGTTGCCCTTCTTTTTAACAGGTAGCTCTGAAATTAGACCTTTAATATAATAGCAAAGATTCAAAACTGCCCTGAGTTTGACCAACTGTCTTGGGCAGTGTTGCCCAGAGCATCTTCCTGTTGGTGTGACATATTTCAAAATACTATAACAATGGTGTGCCTTTAAGGTGTTTCTTTGTTCAGCAGAAGGAGCTTTGTGGTGATCATTCTTTTGCGAGTAAGAGGTTGTGGTTGGGTCTCTTTGTTCCTGTTATATGCGTTTGATGGGGAGGAAGGTATTTGCTTGTTTATGTATGTGTGCGTGCTGTTTGGAGGAGTCCACAGTAGCAAGACTGGGATGACTTCAGTTTCTAATCCAGGACTCTCCACAAAATCACAGGGATCTTGTTTAAGATTCAGTTCCTCATGCTTCCTCCCAGCAAGTCACAGGGCTAGGGCTGGGGCTGGGCTTCGAGATACGGATTTTTTTCCATTTTCCTAGGCGATGTTGATGCAGTTGGAGACCACTTGAGAAGCACTTCTCTGACGAGCGATGCTCTCCCATCAAATGACAGGTTTGAGTTGGTCAGGGATGTGTCCGATCTCTCGAGGGTCATTTTCCATTTCCAGATAGGAGATGGGTTAAGCGGTGGTTCTTTATCTCACAATTGGCTTCCATCCTACACTTTCATTTCCCCTTTGGGGGGTGACTTAGGAGGCAGTTAAAACCTTTAAGTAGTTTAGAATAAGCCACTGTTGTTTTGGGGAACAACACAACGTATTCACTCTGAAGGAGTGCGATGAGGTATCCACCAAATGCAACCTTCTGGTAGCTTCCAGGTGGTTACGTATATATGCCTGAGTGTTAATGGGGAAGACAAGGATTCAGGCAAATATGTGAACTTCGCTGAGCTTCAGTTCCCCTGCATGAAAATGGAGATAATAATAGTACCTAATGCACAGGGTTGTTGTAAAGATTACATGTTAAATGTTAAGAATACAGGGGCGGGGGCTCCTGGGTGGCTTAGTCGGTTAAGCGTCCAACTTTCGCTTAGGTCATGATCTCGCGGTTCGTGGGTTTGAGCCCCGCGTCGGGCTCTGTGCTGACTGCTGGCTCGGAGCCTGGAGCCTGTTTCAGAGTCTGTGACTCCCTCTCTCTCTGACCCTCCCCTGCTCATACTGTCTCTCTCTCTCTCTCCTAGAAATAAATAAAACATTAAAAAAAATTAAAAAAAAAAAAAAGAATACAGCCTGGCATGTAGTAAGTGCTATATCAGTTTTAGTTGCTATTACTATTATTGTTGTTACTGTTGTTACTAACTTATTTGAATTGAAGTGAAACTCTTCCCTATCAGAAATTCATAGTAATCAACAAGAAAGACATGGGAGAACCCTATACCCAGTGGCTTGCATGCTCGAAGCGAGTCAGTGGATTTCTAGGATGAACACAGCCCTTATCTGCAATGTGGATGCTTTATCAACCGATCTACTGTGCAGAACATTAATAGGACATTTTCCCATCTTCCTGCCCCAGCTTCAAGGTACTGCCAATTGCAGATAAAAGCACTGGCGTAATCTCAGTTGAGTATTGTCTACCTCCTTAATCTCATCATCAGTGAAATTAATATTTGGTTGCTGAGGGAAGACAAACATCTGTAACTTTTCCCTGGTGGAATGGCTGTTTGGTTTCTATTGCACACATTTTTCTCGCAGGTTAAAAACTGTCTTAACCTGATTTCCCCCGTTTAAGACGGAGTCATGTTTGATTTAATGGTAGTGTTTATAGTGCTAAGGAGAGTTAAGAGTCATTCTGGCGTTAAAACCTTCTAAGCCTCTAAATAAATATATTGTTATCTTGAAACCTTCCAAACTGAACTCAGAATTCACTCAGGCATCGTATAGAGCTTTGATAAATAAGAGGAGGGCAGCTAATGATCCCGTAAACTCCTAATAATGTTGTGGCCATTCTTGCCGCCACAGCAGGGCGATGAAATGCAGGGCAATGATGTGCACTAGGAAATAAATGTCTACGTGAGTATTCCTCAGCTTGCCATTTTAAATAGTGTCCCAATTACAGATTTATTTTGTGAGAATTTGGTGTTTTTTTTGTCATCTCTCCTCCTAACTGGTCTTCATACTCCTTTTCCATTTCTCAGTTCATCTTGCACAATGATTTTGGGTTACCTTTTGTACAATAATATCTCCACCAGCTGGCTCCCTGCTACCTCTAAGAAGTCTAATGCTTAGAGCTCTGCCTGTCAGGCCCTTCCCTATGTGCACCCCACCCTACACGGGCCATCTCTACCCACCCTACATGGGCCATCTCTACCCCAATACTTTTGTGCTGTCGACAAAACTAGCTGATCCCCCGTTCTCCTCTCTGGCCTCTGCTTATGTTATTTTTATTTATTCTGCCTGAAAAGCCCATCTCCACTGCTAGGTACTTTGGTACCTTGGGAATCTTTCAAGTCATCTCTGATGTCTTTAAGTAAGCCTTTTCTCAATGCTCTAGCCTCAGAATTCATCATTTTCTCCCTGTCTTCAGGAGCAGACAGAGATGTATGGAAGCACAGAGAGGTTAAGCATCAGCTGGACAAACAATGGAATAATGAGAAAACGAAAATGCAAAAGCCACAGCTGGAAAGGGAATGTCAATGTCAAATTTAGGGCAAGAAGTAAGGCTTTGTGAGGGTGAATCACTGGCTTGTACCCGGAAAGAAGGTTGTGTGTGCTGAGAACCTGAAAGGGAAGTCTCTAAACCTGAGAGAGCAACACCTTTTCTGTTAGATCTGTAATCTTGTTAATAGGGAGGTGCAGTCCGTGCTGGGTACCAGGTCTTGCCAGGACCAGAGAAGAAAGTCCTCAAGATTGAACAGCTACCCTCTCTCCAGCTGTGCGGGTCAGGAGACCCCCTGGTGAGGAGCGTAGCAGCTTCAGGTGTCTTCCTCTTCCTAGTCCGCGTAGAGGCTGCCCTGGGTATAGCAGAGCCTGGTTAGAAATCAAAAAAGGCTTTTGACTGAGAGAAAAAGAAAGGAGGCTTATTAGGCTTATGTGCTAATATGGGTTTCCCCAAGTTCATGCTGATTCCCAGAGATTCCAGATTTTCCCACACGATCTAGGAAATGGTGACTGGCACCTGCAGGCCAATTTCACATTAATGATAATGTATTACTCTGTTAATGATGCCATCACCATTGAAATGGAGAATTTTCTTCTTCTGCCTGGGACCTCCGTAAAATTAGCATCTATAAGATACAGTTTTCTTCCCAGTGTACTTTCTCACCCAGAAACTCTGTAAAAAAATAATAATCTTCCCTGATTAACAGGATAGAATAAAATTATTGAAGGTAGTTTTCCACGTTATTTATTCTACATTTTTTTTGGTGTGTGTTTTTGTTTTTGGTCAGTGCTGGCACTTTATACATCTGCATTTGGCCCTTCCTTCACCCACTTGGACTGACTTTCAGGCTACAGTAAGCAGGGTCTAGTTAGGAGCACTGAAGCAGAAATGCAGATTCAATGAGTAATTATTAAGAACTTTCCAGAATATTAGCTGTTTCAGTTGCTGCAGTGACTAGTGATGGAATAGTCCATTAGACATTTCTGTTCCCAGCAACTCCTGAGAATTGATTCCAATCTGAGGCAGCCAACCACTTTGATCAATACCATAATTACTCTTATTGATGGATTGTTTTACAATGGTAGCCATCAAGGCAGTCCGTCAGCTCAGGAGGCACCAGAACTGTCCCCTGCAAGCCGTAATGTACCGCAAATATTTGATTCAAATCAACTTACTATTGAGGCCAGGATGACAAGCGTGAAATTAATTGTTCCACTTCATGTAAGACCTGCATTCTTCTTTTGAGAGAGTAATTGGTTGCTGCATGTAGCACGAGAGCTGGGGAGCCTTGCCTCTCTGCAATGTTTATGGACTTGGTGTTTTCCCCTACCAGCTATTTTTTCCCTGACTCTTGAGGTGTCAGCGGTATCGTACAGCTGCTGTTCCCGCCGTCGTTGTTTTTTAGTGGCTCTTGTCATGTCAGAGAATGTCGCCTGCTAGAAAGGTTGATTGCAGCTAGAGTAAATTTTTTCTCTGAAAAGCTTGTTTATAAAAAGAGGGGGATTTGTTGGCCCACACAAAAGCAAGAAGACCTCAAAGCGTTTCTTGAAGGTATAGAACTAATTAGGCAAATGGCCGTGGCTCTAGTGTTCTTTCATGGTTGCAGTGGGTGAATCTAAGATGTGTGATCATTTTGCTGAGAGTCTTCTGAGTACAGTTGCCATCAGAGGCCCACTGCTGGGGAAATGATGAGAGCATGGGAGATGGCAAGTCAAAGACAACCAAGGAAGTTGGAAAGTGGGGATAGTCCCCAAGGTGGCTCGTCATTCAGTCCTCATCAACCAACCAATTTATGTTGGATAAATTCAGGACCCCAGTACAATTTGAGAAATGTGTTATAAAATATTTTTGTAAGAAAATCAAGTATGCAACTTCATAGTTGGTGCTAAGAAGGGTGAAAGGGCTATAGAAACAGAGGGACATCAAACACAGTAACCTTCATGGGTTAAGGGCTTTCTGGAACCCTGGTTAGCTGGATATTCTACTGAAGATGAGGATCGCTTAGATTCTAAGGATAAGTCAGAAGCCAGTTCTGCTGGGTTGGCAATGCCTTTTAATTTAGTCATTGTTTATTGTAGCATTTCCAAATTGGATACTATGGGAATTTAAGGGAGAAAAAGGGATTCTGTGAAAACTAATCCTATAGCAAAACAGTAATTATTGAGTGTTGGCCATGTGTAAGCATTATTTAGGCCCTGAGGCTACCCTAGTACATGAGACCCTGGGCCCCCAAAGCTTACATTCTTATGGTACAGACAATAACTGTACACTCAAATATGGCAGGTCATGTCAGATAGCATCTGGGATGGCAGATGGCGGAAGGTGGCCACTCTGCCTGATGTTGGAGAACAAAGGTCAAGAAAGAGTAAGTAATATAGGTTTGATTCCAACTCAGCTCATGAGCTTGAAGCCACCTTTACCATTAAATTTGATTTGTCTTTGAGACATTTTAGTGTCAGAGCTTTCCTTTTACACCTTGGAAGGAAGAGATTTTATGCTATCAGTGGTCAGGGGAAAGAGCCAATACCCAATTCAGAATGTTGGAGATGGCTCTAGAGGTAAGTGGTTCTATTTCTGCTCAGTCATGTAAGTGTTTGAAAGTATTGATTGAACACTTTTATAACACCTGAAGGGACCAGGAGTGATTAATAATAAATAGCCTAGGAAAGCAGAACTCAGAGAATTATAAAGCTCCAGATGATGCTGGCTAGGAAGGAGAATTCCACATTATTCAGTTGCATATGGTGAGCTGCAGCACGTAACCTCATTAACTCACATCTCTGCTGGAGTGCACTGAGGTGGCTGAAGTATTAACCTGGTCATCATGCTTTCCTATTGCCCAGTTTTGGGTGTCTTTGGGGATCATCTCCTCCTTCGTTTTGAGGGTGGAGACCTATAAGCTCCAGCCAAAAGGTGGAACGAATGCCCATACTCGGCCTACCAAGGTCCTAGGACACATGAGTTGATCCAGAAAAAGGCTTGTGACTTACACTAGGCCAACGAGAGCTTTCCATGGATTTCTGTCCAGGTGCCAGTGAGAAAGACATTCTTTCTTTGGCGAAGCTGATGGAATGAGTCTGGCATGGTGACATGAACCTGACAGGATGCTTAGGAAGTAGTTATTTGGAAGCAAGTCAGGCGGGGCTGAGAGCCGTAATGCAGGGAGAACCAAACACAGCCAATGTAGATGTAATCCACACTTATTAGTTTTTGATTCTTCAGGTTGCCTAGCTTAAACCAACATGCATATTTAATGGAGAAAATCCTCCAAAAACAAACAAAAAATTGAAATATGCCTCCACTTAATTAAGCCTCACTGGTGAGATTTCATTTCTGTCATATGGAGAGCCAGGCAGAAGTGTTTTTACTGTGCAGTAGGATTGAAAGACCTTCTCCAGGAGGGAATGGCCAAGCTGACACCTGGCGGCTGATTTTCAGGACCCATGAGGCCGTGTAGTCCCCTCTGGAAGCATTTACTGTGATGCCAAGAGTCATCCTAAGTAATTTTTACGAAGACAGCATCATAAATTTATATCATCAAGACTTTCTGTGAAGGAAACATATACAATTAAAAGTCCATTTAGTTAAAACAGAAGCCTGCCAATACATTTATGTAGCTGCACAATAGGGGCTTCTGAGAAGAGACAGAATTTTCAGCTGCTTACGCAAAGCACTGGGTTCTAGCTGCTTAGCTTTTGCGGTGCTAAGGGGTTTTCAGTTGCATTTATGGACCAGCTGTTCTGCAGAGATTCAGTAATATATGGGCAGAAGAGTCTTGAATAAAGATGCTTCCTCCTTCTCCTCCATGGGAATCCAATGTCTTTAGCCCTAACATCTTCCAAGACGTGAACCCAGCTATGTTTGATGCTTGTAAATGATGTCAGCTGTTTACTTAGCTTTGTGAGCCTTTCCTTCTCTGGACCTGGCTACAGGACAAATTCATCTGCTTTCTAGTGGAAACTGTATTTATTGTATCCATGCTGAGCTGTCACTCCCTGGAGCCATACATAGTGCTTTTTATCTGGGGAGCAGAATTGAGTGCCTCAAATTCCCACCTTGGCTTACAAAGCCACCAAGATGTGTCTCCTTCCCCACTGGGTCCCCCACATTTTCTCTCCAGTGTTAAACAAGGCTTCGACCACTCCAGCTTTCTTTTTCCTCTTTTAACAATGCCAGCCTCTTTCTGCTCAGGACTTTGCCTTTCACATTCCCTCTGACTTGAACACTCCTCCTTCCCTTTTCTTTACATATCTGGCCAATCACTCAGGTCATATGTCATCTTTGTAGAGGAGCTTGCACTTGACTGTGATCTAAGATATTTGCCCAGTTACTAACTCCATCTTGCATAACTCTGCCTCCTTTTCTCCTTAATAGCTTTCTCTGAGATCTGAACTCATTTCCTGCTTGTTCTGTATTCTCACTAGAATATTAGCATCATGACAGTGGGGGCATAGTCTTTCCTATTCTCTGCTGTATTTCTGGCACCTATGTCCTGGCACATTGTAATGCTCAGTTGTATTTCCAGAAAGAATAAATGATTGAGTAGTTTACTCATTCCTCTGAGCAGTGAGCTCATTCAAGTAAGCCAAGTAATTTGTTTTAGCATCTCTCTCCAACTTCTCTGATACAGAGAGGGAGGTAGAATGGGATATTCAAGTTTGCAACTCCACATTAAGCTGGATGCTGCAATGAAATGATCTCATTTAATCTTTACAAAAAAATCTTAGGAACCAGCAGTACTACTCAAGCCTATTTTCTTTCCGTATCTGGAGTCTGGTTTCATTTTTTGGTACCTAGATTTTTTTTTTTCTGACACTTGCTACCATGTGGATTAGCTGAATTTGTGATTATATGTGTCCTTCTTCTTTCTCTCCTGGAACCCTTAAGTGTGATCCTAGGATTGCTGTGTTCACTGTTGAACCCTATGATCCTTATGGTGGGCGTGGCAGAGAGTGGGTGTTCCATGACTTGGGACTAATGATGAGGGTGGTGGGAAGTATCTGGCTGAACTCCTTACCCTGCCTGGCCTGGACACAGGATTTTGTGACCACAGAACTCCTTCTGGACAAATTTGTGATTCCTCGTGGCCAGAAGAACATTATAAAAAATTCCTCTTTCACCCATTCTTCTGCAGAGGTTGAAGGAAACATGAAATCCGTCTCCCCAGCACAGACAGTTCATGTTCAGAAAGGTGCATGGTCTTGTGTGTTTAGTGACACCAGATCTTAGAGTCTACCCACACTGTCATAGGTTTACAGAAGGGGAATGTTAAAAATGTCTTGTACTCCCCCTAGGAATTGCATGGCTCCCTCCATAGTGCTTTAATATGACCTACCCTGAAAGACAATTAAGGTAGGTGGCTCTTTGCAGCTCTGATTTTTTTGGGGGGGTACAGGGGGTGACATCAGTCTAGAAAGAGGGGGGGTTGGTATGGGGGAGCAGCGGTTTCAATTTTTTTGCTGCTATTCTCTAAGGAGTTCTTCTATATTTCACTTTAGCATGTTCTCAGAACCCGTGACAACCTGTATAATTGCTGGACCGACATAAATCTATAGCAACGATGGGTAGATTTTGCTGACGTGTTTGCTTCGGCCTGCAAGACTTGGTAGACCGTGTCTGCATAGCGTATCGCAACCTCAGGCCATGTGGGACCCCCAAATGTTGTGCTTCCAAGGTCATGACATGAGATGGGGGGGAGGGGAATGCATAATAAAAACAGCACCATTTTGGCAGGGAGAGTTCCCCAAATGTCTGTGATTTAAACACACTTGTTAAACTCTTGGTTGACCAGAAGTCTTTTCTCCTAGCTTGAAAGTTAAATAATTAAATGTGCTTAGACTTTCAAGAAAGATACTAAAAACGAAAGACCTTATCCAGTTGCTTAAAAGATTTTGGAATTTTTTTCTTTCTTAAAGGCATGCATTTGGTCTACAGATATGTGCTGAGCACCCTATGTGCCCAGTGCTGTGATCAGTGCTGGGGACACAAGTGGAATGATAAGGCAAGTCACTTTCTTTCCAGGAAGAGCCTATGATCTAGCCAAGAAGAAGCCATTATTTAAGTAATTACAGTTCCCTCCTCCAGCAACCACATGGAGAGCTCTCTCCTTGTGCTGCCAGAGGAGATGAGTTTTCTTTTGTGTGTGTGTGGTTTTTTTGGTGTACATTTTAAATGTGTTTTAAAAATTTTAATGATATCTTAGGAAAATAATTCAGGAATCCACTTGCTTTGTAATTAGAATATTACAAATAAAATTTAAACTCCTATAGACTCCCTACCCCCTCAAGGTAAGCGCTATGAGAGATTTGGCTTTGCAGAGAATTTTTGTTATATTTCCACACACGTGTATGTTTACTCTCCCTTGAAAGCTATTGCCATTGTTCTAACACAAATGCAACACGTGCTGTGCACATATATGTGCACTTTGCTTCTTTTATTCTGTAGTATGATTTTGACATTAGTTTATGTCAATTCCTGGAAATATAGTACATAAATTTTAATTACTGTTAATTTGAATTTAATTTAAGAGTTCTGGTTATTAGGAAGCTTGTATGTTGGTGACTGTTTACTGACCTACAATAGTGAAAGTAAAGAAATAATTGGTATGTATTGAGTGCTTAGTGTTTTCTAGAGAAAGTTTCTCACGTGGATTATCTCATTTAATCATGAGAACACCTCAGTGGGCTGCATGTTGTTTTTATCATCAGTTTACAAGAGAGGGAATTTGAGGCATGGAGAGATGAGGTAATCTGCACACGGCTAAAAATGGATGCCAAGATTTGCAGCCAGCTAGTGCCGCACCAGAGCCTGGGATCTCTCGGTTCTCCTGAGCACCTGTGGTTTCCAGAAATTTAGATGCTAAATGCAACCAATGAAGCAGTGTGTGGTGTGACTCACTGAGGACTCACTGAGGAGCCTACTGGCTGGTTTGCACGTTTGTCAGTATGCAAACAAATTGATTCAACAAATACCTGTTGAGCACCCTCTGTGTGCCAGGTTCTTTATGAGTCCCCTGCAGTGAGCACAGAGGAAACACACAGCCCTGTCTCACAAAGCTCATGGAGATCTAGGATACTGTTGAGGCCACCTACAGAAAGCCAGGCATGATGTCTGTCTCTTACAGAGTGGGAATCTTGGCCCCTTTGGGGTTTTATGGTTTGGATGCCGAGTTGTGTTTTGTTTCACTTTCTTGCATGTTAAAATGGTATTAAACTGCATCACAAATGTGGGTCGGTTGACATATTTGTAAGGAGACTAGCCTTTCTGAATGACATGGTTGCCTTCTATGCTATGCAGCAGCACATCCTGGATGCTGGTGTTTTATCCCCACTGGCTGCCCAGCGACAATATGACAGATTTGCTATTCATCCAGCTCAATCATAGTTAGCATAATGGGCTCTGGTGCCCACCCAGATGTGGTGGGTGGTGTCCTTGGCTGATTAAAAAGATTGTACCCCAGGCATTTCAGGAAACGGCTCTTACTTCCTGTCCTCATATCACTTTTGGGGGTTGATTTTTCTGCTCTCGTGTTGAAAAATGAAGTAAGGGAAAGGTTCTCTTATATTTAATGTGTCTTCTATAATGATGAAAGATAATCACAGTGCCTAGAATTTTTTTCTTTGAAAATCAGAACAATTAAGGAGAGAAGGAAGCATAAGCCACTTGGCTTTGAACTCTGAGATGCATTAATCGTCCTGAAGGCTCAGCTGAAGGGGGCATGTTCATCTTTTTCTCTTCATTCGGATCTACAGTCATCTTTCAATGTAGGAGTAGAAAAAGTTTAAAGTCTTCACTCTTTTCCTTTTCTTGATTTTTTTTTTAAATCAACAATGAAGTGGAAAGGCAGCCCATAGGTGATGTTGACCAGACGTTTTATCTAGCACTTTGGTTTATAATGGGCTCAATGTGCTAGTGAATTTATACCAACTGCTGTAAGAGGTACGTGGTTCTTATTTATTTGGTTACACTTATTTATTTACTTATTTATTTGGGTGCACTTAGCTACATTAAATTATAGTCTTCTACTTTTTAGTCCATTGAATCAAAAACTGTCAAGCTTACTTTCACTGCTTAAAGACCACAATTTTAAAGAGATACATCCACCCCCTGAGTAACACCTTTCTCATTTTTGTAGGCATGTGAAGGGGAAAATGGGAAAACATATATTCAAGAGAAGAAAGCATAGTTTTTATTTTGGGTTAGAACCCACTTGTACTTGGAGGAGGTTTATATTTCAGACTGACCTAATGCCTTTTGAGGTTCAAATTTAGTTTGCTCTTAGCAAAAAGGCAGCTTCCCAGTTCAAAGAAGAGGGGATATTTTAAAGACTTTAAGATACTCAAAAGCCTTCTTGGATATCAAATAGCTCTCAGAGAAAGCATATGATGAATGAAGGACATAGGATTAGAAAAATATGGGCCCAGTTTTCTTTACATATAATCATATTTAAAAGCAGTGGGAAAAGTTCTTAGGTCATAGAGACCAGGGACTTAACTCAGTGACTCTTGGAAAATTCTGGTTGTTGCCAAACCCGGAAAATGGTTCGGGTTGGTTTGAGCCTTGTAGAAGTGAAAAGTCCTTTAGGCGTCTCCAAGATGTGTGAGATTAACACAAGAGATGTTGGAATATGAGGTTGAGGTACTACCACTTAGGGCTGGAATTGGACCTCCTGCTGGCTGCTGTCCATAATAAATGTACCCATGTCTCTCTGGCTGTTATTCTAGATAACTGAAAGGGAAAATATGGTTGAGGGAGACGCCGTGAGGGATCAAGGAGTCCTCTAAACTTCCCTAAGAGTGCCAGGTTCCTGAATTCACTCATTTTGGACTTGGGAGTTTCATGTTGCCTAATGCTACTCTGCCTTCTGGCTAAAGGTGGTGGATTATGTCTGTGAGAACAGAGGGCTCTGTTGTTGCATGGCTGGCCCAGAGTGGGCCATCTCTTCAGGACCATAGTAGAGCATTATGGCCAGTTTGTTGGCCACCAAGGTGTTCATTCTCACAAAGGCTTTTTGTGGGATAATGGTACCTGCTGAATGAATGAGCGCGTGACTGACGGAGGGTTGCGAGGTCCAGGCTAATGGAACAGAATTCAAGGCTGCAAGGAGTGACAGTGGCAGAATCAGTCTGTGTCCTTTAGGTTCCAATTTGGGAAGGACACAATGAACAGTAGGGCAAGGTGATGACTCAGATGACACCAGGCCTCCTATTCACCCTCAGTTAACCATGGGTCTGTGACTGGCTGACTCCACTATTTCAGTGGCCCTCGGCACCAAGTGACCCCAGGCACGTGTAGATAGTTTACAAGAGCAGGCAGGGAAGGTCCTTGTAAAAAGAGCATGGGGAAAGTCCAGAGGTTCTTTTTAAGTAACACTGCTTGATCCTTTATATACTTCCTCTTAACTCTGCTCTGAGCATGGGCCACAGATGATTTACATTTCAGTAGTTCGTATTTATCTTTTTTTTTCTTTAAAGTTCGTTTATTTATTTTGAGAGGGGGACAGAGAGAGCATGAGTGAGCACGTGAGGGGCAGAGAGGGAGAGAGAGGAGAATCCCAAATCCCAAGCAGGCTCTGCAGTGTCAGCACAGATCCAGATGTAGGGCTTGCTTGAACTCATGAACTATGAGACCATGGCCTGAGCCACCCAGGTCAAACCAGGAGTTGGACGCTTAACTGACTGAGCCTTCCAGTCACTCCTAGTTTGTATTTATCTTAATGTGAAATGGGGGGAACATAACTAGCACCACCATGATGTCGTTGTCATTTAGGCTTAAGGATGAAGCTAAAGTGGGCAGTAAGAAGAAAATGTGAGTTTATTAAAAAGGAGATATTGCAGGTGGTGTTCAGATATGACAGTTGTGACTGTACAAATCTAATAGTTTGGAAACAGTGTCTTTGCAAACTGGCTTATACTCAATGATGTGTTTTTATCTTTCATGGCTAGGGTCTTGCAAAGTGGTATTTTCAGTGAGGAATATGTATTCAGTCTCCTCAAACAGTCCCCCATAAATACTCTTTAATGACAATGACATGTTAGAGTTGCAAAGGAGGCATGGACAAACTGGAACCTCCCATTCTGGGTTGCTCAGTCCATGAATAGAAGGTTTTTAGGGACTTCATGAGTGCCCATTGGAGGTGCCTGGTGGATCCTCTCCTCCAATCACTGGGATGAGCACTTGTCAAGTTTCAGAAATAAGGTTAGCATGTAGCACTCCATACTTGGGTTTTTAAAAGCGTAATTAAGGGTATCCTTTCTAAACCAGAAAGGATTTAGTCACTGTTCCTCAGGAGTCAAAAGTTGGATGTGAGTCTGTGATCAATTGATGTGTTTTATAATGAAGGCATATGTTGAAGGCAAAGAACACTAATCCCAGGATGTCTTAAGCTTTTCATAGGCCTTCAAAAGTATATCCTAAATGAGATTTAGAAGATGTGTACCTGTAATATTTTGGTGGCAATGAAGCAGGGTATTCTACGTGATTATTCCAGAGCCACTGCTCTTGAACAATTTTTTCCATCCTAAACACGTATGGTTTTCAGGGGGTTGGAAATTCATTCATTTACCAATTTAGGGGCTAAAGCTAATGGTACAAAAAGATTTCAGCTTGGGAGCAAGGGATGTTTTGGGGGTGGTTTTTTTATAATGTTTAAAATATAAATCTCTTTGGTTGCTCTAGGTTAGGAATGATAAAATGAAAGAAGAAAAAGGAAAGAAGTTAATGATCTGAAACCCAGGGTTGGTATGTGTTTATATTCAGAATTGGAACAGTATGCTGGCTTTGGCATTTGGGAAATATTAATATTCTGAGTTGTGGCATGAGAATTTGGAAAAGAGGTTTAAAGAAAAAGCTCATATGACAAATTTTTAATAGGAAGGGAGTTGCTGCTCATGTATAAGAAATACTGCTTGTCTGTTGCAGGTGGGACAGCCTTCATGGAGCAGCCATACAAGGCGTCATTCCATCTCTGCTGTTATGGTGGCCAATGGCTGCCACTACTGACCTGTGACTACCTGCTTTCCATTAAGCTGAGATGTGTGCTTGATTTCACTTTGCCCACACAATGACCCTGTGAATTAGGGACAATTATTGTCAGTCAGCCTTTTGGAGATGAGAAAACTGAGGTTTGGGAGGGGAAGAAAGAACTTGTCCAAGGTCTCTGAGCTTGGCAAAGCTGGGACTTGAAGCTAGGCTAGTCTTTGTATTCTGACAATTATGAAATGAGATAAAGGAAGCATATATTTCAGAACTGTAACTTTGGAGGCAGTAGTTCTGTAAAGATCTAATTTTTATTTCATGAATTTGATTGATGAAGGAGGCTTAAAACTATGTCAGATACTTTGTAAAATGCCTGGCATATGAGGAAAGACCTCAGTATATGGTATCTGTTGGGTTGCCATTGTTTAGTAATAATAATATTAGCATTGGTCAAATACTGGCCCTGGAGAGCAGACAAATAAAAGCTTTTCTTGGCTTGGTATACCGGAATCAGAAGCAGCTAGTTTGAGTTTGAGGTTGGGCAAGGTCATATGTGGATAATGCTTAATTCAGACCTTGTGATGTTAAGTTTGAAAGTGTTTTTGAAATTGCCTTATTGTCCATGCATTTAGCATTCTCCTCAAGTGTACTGCAGATTTAATTGTTAGTGCAGCCTTTAGTAAACTTACTTATATGCTGAATTTTCAAATTTGAATGAAAAAAAGAGTTCCTTCCCCCCCTCCCCTCCCCTCCCCTCCCCTCCCTTCCCTTCCCTTCCCTTCCTCTTTCGTCTTGTTTAGCCTCCTCTTTGGAGATTATTTAGAGTTGGTTGTTGTTACCATAGAAACTTTGCTTTATTTAAATATAAAGTATAGAAATATTGTATGTTGAGTGTCACAGGAATTAATTGACCCGGTCCAGCCATTACCTCAACACTTCTCTTGAGTTTACCACATGAGTTGCTCAACAGGATGTTGACAGTCTTCATTTCTCAAACATGGCTTTGCCAACCATCCACAAGAGGCCCATTTCAGCTGCCAGCTGTATTGGCTTTCTTTCCTTGCACAACAATTTACCAGAAACCTAGCGGCTTAAAACAGCTGCCATTTATTATCTCACAGTCCTGTGGGTCAGCCATCCAGGTGAGCTCTGGGAGGTCTATGTTCAGTGTATTAGGCTGAAATCAAGGTGCCACCTATGTTAGGTTGTGATCTGGAGGCTCTGGGGAAGAATGCACTTCCAAGCTCATTTAGATTATTGGTTGGACACAGTTCCTTCCAGTATGAGGTCTGTACTTCTTGGCTGGCTCTCAGTTGAGGACATTTCTCAGCAACCTGTGTCCACCCTCAATACTTCTCCTGTGGTCCCTGCATCTTCAGAGACAGCAGTCATGCACAGAAACCTTCCCAAGCTTCAAGTCTCTCTGGCTTTCCCCTTTGTCACCATAGAAGCTCTCTTCTCTTAAGAGGTTATTTATTTTAATGTATGGTTTTCATATAAAGTCATGAACAGTGTGCTACTAAGAGACTGGAGAAAAGCAAGAGAGCTGTATCTCATTTGCATTTTTAGAAGTAATTATTTCTAAGGCCCAGCTGGTGGTAATAGAACTACAATAAATGGGAACTGAGAGATGGGAGTTCAAGTCTTGGTTCTGGGACCATGAGTCTGGAGAGCTTTGGGCACATTTTCTGGGACTTGATTTCATCATATGTAAAATGCAATAGCTGGGCTCTTAGGGTCTGTTTTTTTCCTTCTTCTTTTTCCTTTTTTCTCTTCACTCTCATTCTCCCTTCCTGGCAGACCTCATTAATCAACCATCTTACTCTTCCCTGCTGAGCTTGGATGCTGTCCTAGAATCCTTTTGACATGGCCCTCTGGGGAGTCACCAGCAATCTACTGGAGTTGGCACTAGAGATGAAACCTGTGTGTCATCCTAGCACTTGGAGGTCCTGTTTCATCTGAAATTTGAGGATTCTCTGAAATGAGAAATTATCAGTTCCCTTGGCCAAATTGCAGACAGCCAGAGAAGAGCCAGTTGGCCTTGGCTTTGGTTGTCATACAGACATCTGGGGAGTGGGTTCAGTTTTCAAGCCACAAATTGAGGTGTGCAGAAAAAGTCACTTTCTTTCCTTTTAATTGAACTTTGTTTCTAGTTTGAGCCCCTTTGCTGCCAAGTTGTTGAAATGAACTTGCAGTTAATTCACCGTACTCCCTTTGGCTCTCCTTGGGGCTGTTCTAAGTCCCGTGGACCTATGTAGAGCCCAGGCAGGGAGGCAGAAGGGCTGCTGGCACTTTGCTGTCACCTGCCTGTAGAGACATCCTTGCTCCCAGTTGTCTTTGATTTTGTTCAGGAGAGACTAATTAACCCCCAAAACTCAGTAATACTTAAGTTATTTTCTTATTCAGGCAGAGTCCTCCATGTCTTGGACAATTATCCAGGGCATTGTTCATTCATCTGGTGATCAAGGAATAAGCTATTTCTGTCTTGTTTCAGCATAGAGCCTGTAGTTCCTCAGGCAGATAGGACAGAGTTGGAAGGTCATTGGGTGGCTCTTAACTGTGTTAGTTTCGATATGACCCATGCCTTGGCATATCCATTGGCTGGGGCTGGACGCACGGCCCTGCCCATCCCTTGTGGGGCTGGAAAATGTGTATGTGTGTGGGTGACACGTGGCTCTCAAGCAAGCATTGCTGCCGTGTACCACAGTTGTTGATTCCTTTTCAGTTGCTTCTACATTTTCTCACCCTGCCTGCAAGTCTTGAGCAGGTTGCCAGCTCCCTGTGCTCAAGCCACTTTCAGCTGGTGAGGGAAGCTTTTGATTCTTCCTGTGCCTCTGGGCTTGGGAAGTGCTGGGTTGCTTGTGCTCTTCAGCCCACCTGTACTACACGTGTATGTCTTTAGCCCACTTTCTTGGCAGGGGGGTTGCTTAATGCTTTATGCCAAACTGGTTTTGAGGCCCATAACATTGCCTGGCAGTATGCTATAAAAATCAGCCAGATGCTGGTGATTTTGATACCACTACATTTTGATAGAGACCCACCTCAGAAGCAGCCTGCATACCAGAGATCTGTGGTGATTCTGGCCTTTGTTACTGGGGGCTTTGTGACTGGTCTACCTGCACCACCTGGTAATAAAACCCCTGTAGAGGTGGTGTTAAAGATGGTCACTGCGATTAAGAAGATTTCTGTTATTTATTGAATTGTGTATGATGACATCAAAGACCTACTGAGCTGGAATAGTAAACATCTTGTTCTACTAAAAAAGTGATAGTTGTGAGATCATTGTGGGACCCTGCTGGCTTCCTACATTCTTAGGAGAACTGAAGATGCAGGTGTTTCCAGGTTCCCTAAAACTTTCTGGGGCTTCTTCGTGTCCTCTGTCTCAGACTTGGCCAATGTGGGGTGGTGAGGACCCAGGGCCCCTTCCCACCGACCCTTCCTAGGGACATTCCTTGGTTTCCTCTGAGAATTCACCAACATTTCCAGCCTGCGGAAATTTCTCACTGTGGGCACTGGTGAGCACAGGTGAGCAGGGGGAGTGGGCAGAAGTGGCTCCCACTTCCTCTGACCCATTCTTCCTAGGCTTAGTTTATCCCTGAGCTCTTTATTAGAGAAAGTTCAAAGTCAAGCCTTAACCTCTATTGTTCTGTGTCCTGGTGTGGGCTGCGAGAACCGTCTCTCCTCCTGGTTAATCCATTAAAATATTACTCTGTTTCATCATACTCTTACTCTGTCTTGCTTGCTGTAAACATGTCACTTGAGAGGGGAGGACAGACTTTTGTGGTCCCCCATGCCCAACACAAGGATCTGTGTTGGTGAGGAAACCTGCTGTGGAATTTGTGAAGGTCTCAGATCTGTTCTTTCCTCTTGTCCAGCTGTGCTTATTGGCTGGAAAGAGGGTTTGGATTTGTCTCATTACTCTTGGTTGCTGGGCCCTTCTTCCTTTCTCAACTGTTCATAAGTTCAAGGAGATTTTTCTCTCCATTTCTCTGTTTTTCTCTCTCTGTATTTATCTCCATTTCTTTCTCTCTGTGTCTCTGTCCTTCTCTCACACACTTCCCTCTCCCCCCCATCACATTCTAGCTTCCCTGATTTATTTCCCATAGCTTTCTTTAACCTGCCAATCATCACCTTGTCTGCCTTCATTCCTCTTTGTGTTATTCACTCTATTGGAAATGACTTTCTCATGACATCTAAGCATAAATTTTTCCCATTAAAAACATATTTATTTTTGTTTTTTTGGTTTTATTTTATATTTGGAGAGAGAGAGAGAGAGAGCAAGGATATGCTTTGGTGAGGAAACTTGTTGTGGAATTTGTGAAGGTCTCAGGTTTGTTCTTTCCTCTTGTCCAGCTGTGGTTATTGGCTAGAAAGAGGGTTTGGAGCAGAGGGGAGGGGCAGAGAGGTGGAGACAGATTCTGAAGCAGCTTCTAGGCTCCATGCCATCAGCACAGAGCCTGACGTGGAGCTTGAACTCACGAGCAGTGAGATCATGACCTGAGCTGAAGTCGGATGCTTAACCAACTGAGCCACCCAGGCTCCCATTATTTATTTTTGAGAGAGAGAGACAGAGAGACAGAGAGACAGAGAGAGAGAGAGAGAATGCAGAGAGAGGACTGAGAGAATCCGAAGCAGGGTCTGTGCTGTCAGCACAGAGCCCTATGTGGGGCTCAATCTCATGAACTGTGAGATCATGACCTGAGCTAAAATCAAGAGTCAGATGCTCAACTGACTGAGCCACTCAGCTCCCCCAATCTTCCCCATTTTTAAAAATCTTTTTTGCACAAAAAACCATAAAATACCTCGGAATAAACCTAACCAAGGATACAAGAGATCTGTATGATGAAAACTATAGAAAACTTATGAAGGAAATTGAAGAAGACACAAAGAAATGGAAAAACATTCCATGCTCATGGATAGGAAGAATAAATATAGTTAAGATGTCATTACTACCTAAAGCACTCTACACATTCA
>NW_024082410.1:109278-120703 GCF_003009895.1 Hyaena hyaena
CCCCTCCCCTCCCCTCCCCTCCCCTCCCCTCTCCTCTCCTCTCCTCCCTTCCAACTCTGATACATTTGTCTGAGGGATACCCTTGATTCTGAAGTCCACCTCAAGTGCAGGTCTCTTCAGGTTCCTTTGTGTACAGTCATCCCCACCTAAGAAAGATGGCATGTTCCTCGGCATCCCTAAAATGATGGTGCTCCTGATCATCACTGTGTGCTCTAGGTCACTATATAGCAGATGACCCTAAAATACGTAACTTAAAACAGCAACAACAAAATGTGTTATTCCGCAGTGTCTGTAGGTCAGGAATCAGAGCAGAGCCTAACTGAGTCCTCTGCATCTGTTACAGGCTATAATCCAACTATCAGTCAGCTGTCTTCTCCTCTGAAGCCTTGCCTAGGGGAGGGTCTGCTTCCAGGCTCACTTGCATGCATAGTTTTTGGACTGAATACATCAGGTCCTTTCTGGCTGTTGGCTGGAGGCTTCCCTCAGGTGTTTGTCCTGTGAGTTTCTCTGTAGAGCATCTTTAACATGGTGGCTGGTTTTCATCCAATGGAGCATGTGAGAAAGCAAGAAGAGGCAAGCAAGAGAGGAGCTAGAGTACTTTTACAGTCTAATCCTGGAGGTGGCATCACATTACTTTTAGTCATACCCTGTTCAGTAGAAAGAAGTCACCAAGTCCAACCACACTCTTGGGAGGGGGATTCCACAAAGGCACTGACACCAGATAGCAGGATGGGACCGTTGGGGGCACCCTGGAGGCTGTCTGCTGCAGACAGGCTTGCATAGGAGTGCCTGGCTCTCCCACAATGGACTCTCCCTGATCAAGTTCGTATCTCCATCCGTCACAGTTTAGTCAGATAATGCATCTTGCACGTGGGGTGGGCACTCAGAATCCTGCCCCTTTGGGCTCTAAGAACATGTGCTTTCCTCTTAGTGGCCTCAGCTCCTTCCTCCCTCTGTGCCTTGCTGGGTAAAGCTTCTAGGCTTTCAGGTCTCAGCTCATGTACCCCTCTCCCAGGTGGGTGGTTCTAACTTCTTTCATGCCATCAACCACTTGGACAGTCTGACACTGACTCTTTCTTGGAAAAATACATTTTCAAGTTCATAAAGTAAAATGAGTAGAATATAAGAAAGCCCAATTATAGGGGCGCCTGGGTGGCTTAGTTGGTTAAGCGTCCGACTTTCACTTAGGTCATGATCTCGCGGTTCATGGGTTCGAGCCCCGCGTCGGGCTCTGTGCTGACTGCCAGCTCAGAGCCTGGAGCCTGTTTCAGTCTGTGACTCCCTCTCTCTCTGACCCTCCCCTGCTCACGCTGTCTCTCTCTCTCTCTCCTAGAAATAAATAAAACATTAAAAAAAATTAAAAAAAAATTAAAAAAAATAAGAAAGCCCAATTATAATGAAATACAGTTATCAAAATGTAATCCCATGGATATATGATTTAGTGATTTATGTGCTTATTTATTAACACCTTCAATAGCAAGATCCAGTAGTGGGTTTAATTTCAAAATAGTGATGACAGTAAGTGCAGCTTTGAGATACCAGCAATAACTAAGATGTGGTAGGAAAGTGTCTGATTTCTGTTGGTGATAAAGTCTCAGATTCTTCTCATATGACTTTTATTTGTTTACATTCAGAATTCAAGGGATGGTAAATTTCAGTGAGACATTAGTGAAATCAAGATATTATTTTTTGGACATCCTGAACCCCTGATTAAGGACCCCCCCCCCACCTGAAGGAATAAGTTAGCTGCCTCTGTGCATGTCCCACTATCTTTTCTTCCTGCACACCCCCCTTCCACTGCCCCCAGATTAAGGTGAACTTGCTTGATCTCTGGCTGCAGAGTGGAATGGCCAGCCGGGTCCCCATCAGAAACATGAAGCTGGCGTGAAGAGCAGAGGAAGGGCAGTTTGATAGGAAAATGAAAGCAAACAGGGGAGTCCTTCCTGATGGGGTAGCAAGGAGTTTGGTGTTCTGCTGCAGGGAGAGCAGATACTGGGGTGAGCTGGAACAGAGCTGCTGTGCTCCTGTGTGACAGAGTGCGGGGGGTGGGGGAAGGGGATGTGGAGGGCATCATCCTACGTATCTCCATGAGACTGAGGTAAAGATTCAAATTGTATATTGTCTGGCTGCTCTACCATTGCGCCTGCAAGCTTGTCTCTAGGATAGCACTGGACCGTGAGGTGGGCATTCTTAGATTGGGTTGCTCACGCACGACCCTTTGGGGACCAGGGTTGACGTACCACGTCCAAGGGCCAATCTGGCCTGCCGCCTGGTCCCGCACAGCTCCAGTTTTCAAATGTGGGGCAAGATTCTCTTCCAGATGCCATGTGGCCTGGGTGCTGCTCCCTGGCTTGGAAGTGGTGCTTGCAGAGAGCGAGCTAGCCGGGAAACTCCCTGCACCATCCTGGCCTTCAGATCATGCCCCTGCACAAAGCCACCCTGCAGCACTGGGCTGCCGCTGTTTAAAAACAAACTTCTGCACTTTTCTTACCTCTTTAAAGCATGCTAGTATTGATAGCCCAGCAACAAAGCCAACAGAATCAAATTAGCATTCTTTAATGTACACGGATTCTGTGAAGATATCTAATTCACTGCTATAAATGGACTTGTTTCCTCATTGCCCAAAGCCTCGCCCCCTCCCCTGTGAGGCTCCAGTGATGAAGAGATTGGCTGTGTCACTTTGATGACTCATTTAATTCCCAGTTACATGAGTGGAATGAACAAGTCCAAGGCGAGGGTGAGGTGCAGATTCTGACTAAAGAATTGAAACATCACAAGCAATTTCGGTGGCACCTCTCTGCCCTGGCTGCGGGCAGGTAGTCAGGACTTCTGCTGTGTGCACACGAGGGTGAACCAAACAAGATGACCCTGCTATTATGCATCTCCAAGTAGAGCTAAGTAATTTCCCCAGAGACAGCGGATTTATTAAATATTGGAATCCTGACAAGCTCTGTTGCTCTCTGGCTCTCTGGTAATGTGCCCTGCCCAGAGACGACCTTGACCACGTTGAGGCTACACTTGGCCTGCTCCTTGCGGGTGCAGCTTTCACAGAAAGGCCTTGTCTGCATGTGGCAAGAGGATGTTTGACTTTCTAGAACTTTTCTTTTCCATCCTGCTATCTGCACTGTCGTGTGAGCAACACTACACTCGCAGGTGTGAGCACAACTCTGGGGTAGTCCTAATAATTGAAACTTTTTTGAACCATAGAGTCTCTGGCATGAAGCACTCTCTGCCTTCAGAATGAGGACTGAGGCAGACAGTGTTTGGGGCTTCTGTTTTGTGTAGCTGCCTCAAGTACTCAAGGTGGGTAGGAGGTGTGATCAGGGTATGACCCAAGTGTTCTGTTTTGGTAAAGCCTGAAATGGAGGTTCCCTAAATTATATCGTATATACTGAGTTTTCCGTAGTAGAGGCGACCCGAGTCTCCACCTATGGATCTCAACAGCAGTTTCTTTAATACAACAAGTAGGCCTGAAAGGGAAACCAGCAAGGATGACTTGTTTCTTTATTTAACACGTATTTGTTGTGCACCGGTGCCTCTTAGAACTCAGGCGTGGTGCTGGTGTGCAGTGGGGAGAAACACACAAATACTTCTTGTTTGTGAAAGTTCTAACCTAGGGGAGGGGACAAAAGTAAATGGTAAATATGAAGTGTGAGGTACTTTGAAGTCCATGAACAATGGTACCGAGAGAACAAAGAGGGGGTAATCAGGGCAGGTCTCAGAGAGGAGGTGACGTGGAGGGTGAGAGCTGATGTGGCCAGGCCTGCTTCAGTCCTGGTGTGGGCCAGGCCTGCTTCAGTGCCTCTCACTGACAGTCACTCCCTGAGCTCAAGTGAGGACAGCCTTCCAGCCTGCTTTCTCTCGTGTACCCCTCAGTCTCTTGCCTGTTTTGTTTGCCTTTGCACTGCTGAGCCCTCTGTATGATCCTCTGACGTCTTCTCTTTCTTACCAGAGTGCTGCTCATCCTTTAGGCCTCAGCATGGGCAGCCCCTCCTCTGGGCAGTCCTTTGTGATTCTTGAGTTTGGAAGGAGTACCACTCCTAGAAATTGCCTGCACGTCTCCCTTCCCTGCATTGCCTTCCCTTGTCATGGTGTTGAGCATGCTGCTGTCTTGCTTTCCTCCTTTGTGAGGCTGTGACTTCCCAGAGGGCACAGACCGTGGCTGTCTCATTCATCCCTCCATCTCTGGCCTCCACGCTAGTCACCAGCACACTCAGGCACAGCTGAGGCTGTGGTTCTAGAAGGTGTTGGAGTTGAGAGGAGGAAGGCAGCATGCAGGGCACAGTGGGAAGTGTGAAAGCACATGCCGAGAATGCACCAATCTCACTCAGGGATGGGAAGAACAGTGTAGAGTAAAACTGCATCAAGAGCTGTACCCTCTCTTCCTGGCTTTGGGCTAGTGGGAATGTTTTGTGATTTCTGAAACAGGAAGGCATTGCTATTTTTGTGTAGATTCTTAATATATTTTGTTCCCTAATCTCTCCCATTGTGCATCCAAGTAGCCAAAAAGAATGTGGCTACTTAACTGTGTTTGATAGACCAGGTGGCTGATGTGTAGGGAGTTCTGGTAAACCTATATCCTTTCCTCCCTGTGTCACGATGGACCACGAGGGGAGAATGGCTAGGCTCTGGGGAGAGGAGGTCGATGCCGGACCCCAGAACTTGCTCAAACGTGGCTGCCCTGTGATGAGGTAGTTCTTCGCTCCTTAAACTACTGAGCGCACATGCTCATGTGCAGCCTCACACTCCTCAGAGAACCCATGGAATGTCCAGAGGGTGTGGTTACATTTTATTGGTGTCTTCCATTCTCTGCAGATTCTTGCTGGGAAGAGGTGAGTTTGTTGTATAGAATTAAAGCCTCAAATAATGAGCTTAAACACTGTGTTAGTGCGACTCTTAGGAGGTGAGGCCAGTCTGAGTAGTAGAATTTTCTGGCAGTTGGGAATAGCTGTTTACCTCCAGAGGCTGTGCATTCCCCGTGGTACTTATGTGGGCATGTGATGGGGTTTCTACCATGTTGTCCAGACCCAGCACTGCTCTCCGAATTGCCCAGGGTGGAGGCCTGCTTCCATGTGTTAAGGAAAACCATTAATTGCTTGCTGTCTCTGCCTCTCAACATTTATAATATTAAACAGAAAGCATTTATTCCTTAGGTGGTCTCAGCAAATCGAAGTTTGACTAACAAAAGCAATGGTAACAACAAATGTATTTATTGACATAGAAAACTCTTCATCACATAATATGTAAAAATACTTCATAAAATGGCATATATGGTACAATTCCAGCCAGTTAAAATATGTGTTCAACATAGAGGAAAAAAATGAAGGACTTACAACCAAAATATTAGTTTATGTTTTTTTGGTGGTGGGAGTGGGGAGAGTTGGTGGAATTATCACAGGATTTCCTATTTTGATTATCTGTAATTTTTTTCAATGAACATTTATTAAAGTTTTTAATTAACAAAGATATGGAGAATTAAACTTTGGAACCGAGTAAATATAAGCTTTTTATGCTGCCTTATAAGACTGGGTTGGGATGCTAATAGCCCTTCTGGATAGTAGCCATTACCTAAGTAACAGATCATTAGGTATGAAGGACAGATGTGTCAGTGTAGAGACAGAGGGGTGCTGTGTGTGTGGTTCTGGGGCATGCACACCCTCACGGAAAGCGGTCATGTGTGTGTGGAGCTGAGGGATGGGAGCTTGGGAGACCTCATGTCAATATCATGTGCATTTCTAAACCTCTAAAGGGATCTAAAAAAAGAAGTGACTGTGCCACAGCTGTACTGTCTTCCCAGTTCTGAAGTCACCAACCCGTGTGCTGGTATCTGGGGTTGCAGTGGTCATTTACATCTTCATTAGCTACATACAATGTAATGAGGGGAAATACACTAGACAAGTAAATATGTAAACATAACACAAACTGTGATAGGTATTATGAAACAGCAAACATGAGAGAGTAAGAACCACCCTTTCCCTGGGAATCAGCCCACCAATGAGCACAGACTTTCAGTTTTGGCTTCTTTGCAATTGAATACAGTCATTATTAACTGAAACACAAACCATATCATGGTGGTTACCATTGTTTGTGCTTATAGATTAAAATCTGTTATCAAATAGGGAGCCATGTATTCAAGAAATAGGTCTTTAGTTCTGAAGGCAATTTTACCTTGCGATGAAGCAGTTGTGTGCTGAGGGATGTGGCTTTACATGATAACTAATGTAATTTTTACCTTAAAAAAAAAAGAAAGGGATTGATTTATGCTCTGAGTGAGTGGGGCTTAGAAATGTGATTATAATTATAGGATACAAATTGCAGAATCTCAGTGAGAAGAAATCTTGTCCAAAGAGAATTAATAAAAAATGGGGAGTCAAGTAGTGGAAAAGATGCCAGTCCAGCTGTCCCAGGTTCTTGATCTTCATCCAGTCAGGAATACCAGCTGTCGACTGCTCTGGAGTAAATCCTTTCCCTCTCTGGGGTCAGAGTGCTTCCTCTGAGTAGTTAGAGGTAGACTTTAAGGTACCCCATGGTGTTTGGCAGTATTTATGGTCACAGAATATCACGTGAAGATTGGGTTTCTGGATTATTTTATCTGAAATAATGAGAACAAGATTCTTAATGGGTAAGTGTCTTGAGTTTAGATACTTATTTTTTTTTAATGTTTATTTCTAGGAGAGAGTGAGAGAGGCAGTGTGAGCAGGGGAGGGCCAGAGAGAGAGGGAGTCACAGACTCTGAAACAGGCTCCAGGCTCTGAGCTGGCAGTCAGCACAGAGCCCGACGCGGGGCTCGAACCCACGAACTGCAAGATCATGACCCAAGCGAAAGTTGGATGCTTAACCGACTAAGCCATCCAGGCGCCCCGAGTTTAGATACTTATTAACTGTAAGAGCAGGTAAAGTTTTTAAGGAAGTGTTCATGGCAATGGAAGGAAATTGCTTTAGTGGCTTACTATATGGACCCGGCGTTCATTGTCCAGAGTGATGCTTTGAAGACAGGATTTAATCAGTGGTATTAGAAAGCGAGTGTTGTGTGTGTGCATAATTTCATGAGTTGCGATAAATCACTGGTGATCATACTTCTTTTGTACACTGTGTTCGTTGATAATCCAGTGTTGTTCTTGATCTTCCACCACCAGAGGGGTTTCTGTGCAGGAGGGACTACTGATTTCTTCACTCCAGCTCTGAGATGTGAGTGTACATAGATGTCAGCTGTATAAAAACTTTTCTTCTTTTTTCCTTTTAAGTCATTAAAAGCTTTATTAACTTTTATACCAATATTAATTTTTTTGTTTTGAAAAATGACACAGTTCAGTATAATGTTAGAGGAAGTTGGGTGAAGGCTATATGGGGACTCTACTTCCTTTACAACTCTTCTGTAAATCTAAAATTATTTCAAAATAAATCTATTTAAGGAATAAGTTTTATTAAAATATCTTTTAAGTGTAAGGATGATATCTAATATACTCTAAGCGGTAACTGTCTCTGTGTTAATGAACAACTTCAGTGTGAGCATAAAGCGTAAAAACTAAATTTGGTTGGAAGAAAGCTCCTTCAGCGTTAGAGCATCTTAATGAAAACAGTCATCAGATTGCCTGCCTCAGTCATTTTTCTAAAATCAGAATCAGAAGAGGATGTTCATTGCAGTATTTTTTATAAGAGTAAAAGATGTTCCCAGATAAGGGATTAGTTAAATAATGGGCTTTCAATATGCTTGAATGCTATGCAGCAGTGACAATGATGGTATTGAATATGTTTGACATTAATAATGTTCTTGATGTGTGGAAAAAGTAGGTCATAAAAGAGTATGTGCATACAATACATAACTATGTATAAATGATGATAGAAACCATTCTGGCAGGCTGTGTGCCAAAATACAAATTGTTGTTTATAACTAATATGTGGGTTATGAGTGATTCTTATTTATATTTTGCATATGTCAATTTCCTACTTTACCTGCCATGAACATGTATTAGTTGTTTAATAAGGAAAAAAAAATTAATTGTCCCCACGATCAGTACACAAATTTAAAAAGCAGTTATAAGCATGATTAATATCCTTTACCTTAGGCAATAAAACTGACATGCCCATATGTAAACATTGTCCAAATTTTGTCCTTTAAATATTACTCTTAAGGTTCCTTTTTCTTGAAACATGTCATCGTTTTTCCTCTGGCTTCTATTCTTATTCCTGAAAGCTCAAACAACTGTTCATCAAAACCTCCTGTCATTGTAGCCAGTGATGTTTTATGTCACTAAATGATCTGAATCTGTAATCTTTTTTTTTTTAATGTATAGACTTGTCATATCACTATGTTGTACCCTTGAAACTAATATAGCATTGTATGCCAACAATGCTTCACTGAATCTGTAATCTTAAAACAAAGGGGTAAACATTATACATAACAGAACCTGGCTGAAGCAATTGGTTTTCCATAACTTCTTTGACAGTGCACCCTATTTACCTGATATAACTTGTTGGTAGGTTTCTGACATTTCCAAAAACCTAAATTATGATCTGTCCTTGGAGCAGGAGATGTTTGGTGGACATGGTTAACTCCAAGGAGTGTGTTGGACAGATTCATCACAATGTCTAGGAAAGAGCATTCATTCATTCATTCATCCATTCATTCACTCAACTGTTGAGTGAATTCATGTTATGTGCAGGACACTGTGCTAGAAATTGTGGAATATAACACAGTCCAGGAAAAGAGATAAGCATGCAGATAATTAATAGAGTAATTGTTGACCAAAGAATTACTTAAAAAATTAGTACAGAGGCCAGAGAAACAACCCCCACATATATGGTCAGTTGACTTTCAGCAAGGGTGCCATGATCTTTCAATGGGGAAAGAATAGTCTTTTTAAGAAACAGTGCTGGGATAACTGGATATCCACATTCAGAAGGATGAAGTTGGAATCTTGCCTTATATCAAATTTAAAAACTCACTCAAAATGGATCAAAGACCTAAATGTAAGAGCTAAAACTTTGACACTCTTAGAAGAAAACTGAGAGCTGAATACTCATAACCTCGGATTTGGCAATGGGTTCTTAGAAATGACACCAAAAGCATGAGCAACAAAATAAAAAATAGGTAAATTGGACTTCATTGAAATTAAAACCTTTTGTGTTTCAAAGGATATTATCAAGAAAGTGGAAAGACCATGTATAGAATGAGAATATGTATTTACAAATCATGTGTCTTATAAAGGATTGTATCTAGAATACATAAAGAACTCTTACAACTTGGGTGCCTGGGTGGCTCAGTCAGTTAAGCATCCAACTTTAGCTCAGGTCATGATCTCACTGTTCATGGGTTCAAGCCCCACACCAGAGCCTGACTGAGCTGTCAGCACAGAGCCTGGAGCCTGCTTCAGATTTTGTGTCTCCCTCTCTCTCTGCCCTTCCCCCGCTCATGCTCTCTCTCAAAATTAAATAAACATTAAAAAAAATTAAAGAACTCCTACAACTCAATAACATAAAGACAGATAACCCAATTAAAAATGGGCAAAGGATCTGAGTAGACATTTATCCAAAGAAGATAAAATAAAATGGCCAATAAACATGAAAATGTTACATGAAAAGATGCTTGAAATCATTAGTCATCAGGGAAATGTAAATCAAGGACCCAGCGAGATACAGCTTCACACCCATGAGGATGACTATAACCAAAATGTCAGGTAATAAGTGATAGCAAGGATGTGGAGATACCAGAACCCTCTCATTCTGCTGGTAGGAATGGAAAATGGTGCAGCTGCTGTGGGAAACAGTTTGGTGGTTTCTCAAAAAGTTGAGTATAGAGTTATATGACCCATTGATTCCACTCCTTGGTATGTACCCAAAAGAATTGAAAGAGGAACTTAAACAGATATTTGTACACCAATGTTCATAAAAGGATTATTCAGAACAGCCCAATGGGGAAACAACCCAAATGTTCATCAACAGATGAATGGATAAAATCTGGTAAATGCACCCAATGCAATATTACTTAGCCTTAAAAAGGAATGAAGTTCTGGCTTCCACTACAACATGGGTGAACCTTGAAAACATCATACTGAGTCAAATAAGCCAGACATAGAAGGACAAATACTACATGATTTCACTAGTATGAACTGCCTGGAATAAGCAAGTTCATAGAGACTATAAGTGGAATAGAGGTTCTCAGGGGCTGGGGGCAGGAGGTGGAAGTAGGGCCTTATAGTTTAATGGGTGCAGAGTTTCAGTTTGGGATGATAAAAAAGTTCTGGAAGTGAATAGTGATGATGATTGTACAACATTGTGAATGCACTTAATGCTACTGAATGGTATACTTAAAAATGGCTAAAGTGATAAATTTAGTATATTATGTATATTTTACTGCATGCACAAAAAATAACCTATAAAATAAGAGGGACCTTGAGTTTTCCAAGACAGATTTTTGTCCCAAAGTCTCTCACTTTACTTAATGTGGTTAATTTATTGATAATTACAAGAACTTTTGTTCATTCTGTTTTCTAACAAAAAGTGAGCTCCTGCTATTATTAATGTGCTCACACTAAATTTTGTAAAGCACTAAATGCATTAGTTTATAACAAATGAGGCTTGGAATAATCAGAATCTATATATAAAATAAATGAATCTCAACCATCACATCTTTTACAAAATTAAATAAAAATGGATCATAGATCTAAGTATAAAATGTGAAACTCTAAACCTTGCAAAAGAAATAGGATGAAAACTTTGTAGCTGTGGATTAGCCTTAAAAGTGTTAGGACACCAAAATATGATTCATTAAAAAAAAAAAAAAAAAAAAGATGGGGCGCCTGGGTGGCTCAGTCAGTTAAGCATCTGACTCTTCGTTTTGGCTCAGGTCATGATCTCATGGTTCATGAGAGGCTTGTGTTGTGCTCCTCACTAAGAGTATGGAGGCTGATTGAGATTCTCTCTCTCCTTGTCTCTCTGTCCCTCCCCTGCTCACATTTGCGTGCTCTCTGAAAAACAAATAAATGAACAGTGTGCGCCTGGGTGGCTTAGTCAGTTAAGCATCTGAGTTAGGCAGGTCATGATCTCTCAGTCTATAAGCTCGAGCCCTGCAACGAGCTCTGTGCTGACAGCTCAGAGCCTGGAGCCTTCTTCTGTGTCTCCCTCTCTCTTTGCCTCTCCCCTGCTCACACTGTGTCTCTCTCTCCTCAAAATAAACAAACATTTAAAAAAATAAAAAAATAAGTAAACATTAAAAAAATAAATTGGAATTCATCACAATTTAAAACTGTTTCTCTACGGGCACCCTCCTGCACTGTTGGTGGGAATGTAAACTGGTACAGCCCCTCTGGAAAACAGTGTGGAGGTTCCTCAGGAAACTAACAATAGAACTCCCTTATGACCCAGCAATAGCACTGCTAGGAATTTACCCAAGGGATACAGAAATGCTGAGGCATAGGAGCACATG
>NW_024082410.1:122037-201141 GCF_003009895.1 Hyaena hyaena
TGGACCCAAAAGTATACAGCCAACTGATCTTTGACAAAGCAGGAAAGAATATCCAATGGAAAAAAGACAGCCTCTTTAACAGATGGTGCTGGGAGAAGTGGACAGCCACATGCAGAAGAATGAAACTAGATCATGTTCTCACACCATACACAAAAATAAATTCAAAATGGATAAAGGACCTGAATGTGAGACAGAAAACCATCAAAACTCTAGAGGAGAAAGCAGGAAACAACCTCCTTGACCTCCACCACAGCAATTTCTTACTTGACACATCCCCAAAAGCAAAAGAATCAAGAACAAAAATAAATGATTGGGACCTCATCAAGATTAAAAGCTTCTGCACGGCAAAGGAAACAAGCCATAAAACTAATAGACAACCGACAGAATGGGAAAAGATAGTTGGAAATGACATATCAAATAAAGGGTTAATATCCAAAATCTGTAAGAAACTCACCAAACTTCACACCCGAAAAACAAACAACCCAGTGAAGAAATGGGCAGAAGATATGAACCGATACTTTTCCAAAGAGGACATCCAGATGGCCAACAGACACACGAAACGATGCTCAGCATCCCTCCTCATCAGGGAAATACAAATCAAAACCACACTGAGATACCACTTCATGCCAGTCAGAGTGGCTAAAATGAGCAAATCAGAGGACTCTAGATGCTGGTGAGGATGTGGAGAAACGGGCACCCTCCTACACTGTTGGTGGGAATGTAAACTGGTGCAGCCCCTCTGGAGAACAGTGTGGAGGTTCCTCAAAAAATGAACAACAGAACTCCCCTATGACCCAGCAATAGCAGTGTTAGGAATTTACCCAAGGGATATAGGAGTGCTGATGCATAGGAGCACATGTACCCCAATGTTCATAGCAGCACTCTCAACAATAGCCAAAACTTGGAAAGAGCCTAAGTGTCCATCAACGGACGAATGGATCAAGAAGATATGGTTTATCTACACAATGGAATACTACATAGCAACGAGAAAGAATGAAATCTGGCCATGTGTAGCAACATGGATGGACCTTGAGGGTGTTATGCTGAGTGAAATAAGTCAGGCAGAGAAGGACAAATACCATATGTTTGCACTTATAGGAGGATTAGGAGGAACTTAACGGAGGACCGTGGGGGAGAAGAAGGGGGGAAATAGTGGGGGAGAGGGAGGGAGGCAAACCACGAGAGACTCTTGTATGCTGAGAATGAACTGAGGACTGATGGGTGTGGGGAGGGAGGGGGGATGGGCATGGAGGAGGGCACTTGTGGGGATGAGCACTGGGTGTTATATGGAAACCAACTTGACAGTAAACTATTTGTAAAAATAAATAAATAAATAAGTGAATGAATGAATAAAACTGTTTCTCTGTGAGATACCATTAAAATGGTGAAAAGAAAAACCACGCATTGGGAGAATTATTTGCAATTAATGTGTATAACAAAAGACTTGTATCTAGAATATATAAAGAACTCTCAAAACTCAAGAATGAGATAAACAACCCCTGTAAAATTGGGCAAGATTTGAACAGACTTTTCACCAGAGAATTATATAGAAGGCAAATAAGCCTATAAAAAGGTGCTTAACATCATTAGTCATTGGAGAAATCCAAGTTAATAACATAGAGATATTACCACACACCTAGGAGAAGGGTTGATATTCTCTCCCTTTCCCCAAAAGCCAAAGCAACAAACTTTGATAATGCAGGTGTTGGAGAGGATGCAGAGTAAATGGCACTAACAAACATTGCTGGTAGGACTGTGAAATGGTGCAGTCACTTTAGAAATAGTGTGACAATTTCTTATAAGTCAGGCATACACCCACCCCTTGACCTAGCCATTCTACTCCTAGGCATTTACTCAAGAGAAACGAAAACTTAAGCTCACGTAAATACCTGTACCTGAGTGGTCATAGCAGCTTCATTATTATTTATTATTCACAATAGTCCAAAATCCTGGATGGGTGGCGAGGGCTGTGATGAGTTGAAAGAGTTGGGGACCCCAAAGATGCATGGTCACAGTGCAGGCTTCATCTAGTTGGGTGCAAGGAGGGAGGGAGTGGTGTCCCAAGGTAGACTTGACTTGTAGGAGACAGGTAGTTGTTGGGGGAGTGTGGAGCATGGAGAACATTCCAGTAGTAGTGACTCTGTGGGGCTGCCCTCCACAGGTTCAAGGAATTCCAAGGCTTTGGCAGAAGAGGAAGGTGTTGAGTGTGTCTGGAGTACAAGTGTGAGATGGTGGGAGGGTGGACAAGGGAGAGGTCGGCAGAGTGTAGGTAGAGGACATTCCTTGGGCTGCCTCTGCCTCTGCCCAGCCTTGGAGAAGTATATGTTCTCAGGTGTGTGTTCCAAGGGCCCTAAGGAGGGAGAACTGGGCATAGCAAGGCTGGGGGGGATGTTGGGAAGGTGCCTGAGGCATTGAGGTAGAGAGGTGTGTGTGAACTGGACTTGGCTTGGTTGGCATGGTTAAAAGTGAACATTTCTGAGCAGAATCAAGGGGGAAAAACAAGCCTTTTCCAGAAGATTGCTTTGTTTTCTTCCTTTTCCTCCTCTTCTTTCTTGGTGGCTTCTAAAGAAAGTTGCTTTTCTCTTTTCTTGCCCTCAACCCCCATCGCACAGACTCAGGTCTGTTAGAGAGGGAGTCTTACTAACATAAGATGGATGGGTTTGGCCAGGGGGCGTTTTGCATTTCCCAGGATAACATTTGTCTTTATTTTAAATCATCAAAACAGCATTTAAGGGAGAACAGGGATCCGTGCATGCTTTTATTCACCGTGTTTTCCAATTGCTGGCATTATTCTCTAATAACAGGATGTGTACACGATATGATGTAGAGGCCACTGGGCTGCAGAGCAGCCATTAGCTTTCCCTCAAAAATAAAAAGAGAGGCTGCCGTTTGAATAATGATCCCTGGCTGTTTTCTTTGTACATGGGCCATTTCCTTAATTAGGTTTCAAGCTTCATCTCTCTTGTTTTTAACTAAAAAGCCAAGTGAGAGAGAGACAAATTGCATTATGGGGGTAAAGGACAGGAATGTGTTTCATGCAAAGTAAGGGGTGAAGAAGTAAAATGGGAGATCAGCAGACACCTCAGTGGTCAGGCTGACTTGGGGAGAGCTGGGCTTGGTTCTGGGCTGAATTCAGCATTTTTTGAGGTCAGGGGACCTTTGTACACACGCCGGAGAATACCGCTCCTGCTTCCTATCTGGAGTTTGTGATCCAGGTCTCAGAATTTGTATTCAGGGTCACGTTTTCCTTCACTCTGCCTTGAAACGACCTTGACAGCATGTCTCAAAGATGCACACCTTGAGAGCCAGACAGCCTGGATTCAAATCCTGCCTTGCTGTGAACCAGATCTGTGACCTTGAGCAAGCCATAGCATTCCTTGTAGCCCCAGTTAAAATGGGGGCAGTGATAGTAGCTACTTCACAGAGTTGTCTTGGGATTAAACTATTGACTTTTTATGTGCGGCATTTAGAAGGTGCATGGGACAGTCTCACTGAAGCTGAGGGCTGCTGCTGCTACCCAGTTATTACTGCTCTTATTATTAGCCTCTGAGAGAGTCCTCATGGAGGCTTTAGGACAGATGCAGTATTGCTATTTCATAACCCCGTCTCCATTCAGGGGAAGGGAGTCGGCATGTTGGAGCCGCAAATTACAGAGAATGTTGACAACCTCATTTATTTTCCCCCAGAGTGTTGTGTTTCCTCACCTGTTGTTTTTAACTTCTGAGCTCCCTGAGCTGCCCAAGATGCTGTCATATTTTGAGTCTATTGAATATGGTAGGAAATAACTTTGAAGTTAGACTGGGGCCTTGATTCATAAGTTCTGTCTTCTCAAATCAGAGTACTTTGTGTGTTAATGTAGAATTTTTCTTTTTTAAAGCTGGACAAATGGCAGCACCAGTAAACAGCTTTCCTGATCTACATAGGCAGGAATTATTTTTTTTTTTTCACTTTTTTAATTTCTTTTTTTAGAAATATAATTTATTGTCAAATCAGCTTACGTATAACACCCAGTGCTCATCCCAGCAAGTGCCCTCCTCAATGCCCATCACCCACTTTCCCCTCTCCCCCACCCCCACCATCCACCCTTAGTTTGTTCTCTGTATTTCATAGTCTCTTGTGGGGATTCTTCTTTATTCCTTCAATGAGCTTCCCCTTGCCCCCTCTCTCTTGCTGCTCCACTGCATGGAGAATATGGAGACAAAATCCACACTGGGGACTTGTTAGAAATGCAGGATCTCCAGCCCCACCCTAGATCTGAATCAGACCCCCTCATTTTAACAACACCCCTGGTGAGATTCATGTGTATACTGAAATGCATATTCATGTACATATTTTGCTCTTATTGGGGAAATGGACCAGTAAGTCAAAATATAAATACCAGCAAGGTGGGCCAAAGTCTGGCCCTGGGGGACAAGGGGACTTCCTACAGGTAGTGACCCTTGATCAGGGTGTCGACTGGTGAGTAGGAGTTGGCTGGGAGAGGGTGGGATTAGAGCAAATAGAGGAGGGAGGGGTCTAAAAGAAAAACAAAATGGGTGTACAGAGCCAGTGATGTCATCATTTGATCTGACAGTACTTTTCTCAATTAGGTATTTATCATTTCTTGGATCCTTTTTAGCACCCACACAGGGGCATGTGGTTAGGTCATGGGAAATAAATTTTGAACAATGCAGAAGTACTTTGGTTCCCTGGGAATAAGAAGGGATGATTATGGGTGGGCTTTGGAGTCCTCCATCCGGGTCTGGATCCAGACTGCCACTTATTGGAAGAAACTTGGGCCAGTTAGTTGCCTCTCCAAAACTTGGGGTCTTCATTTGTGACATGTATCTTTAGGTACTTTACTGGCTTAGGAAAACTTAGTTTGTAATGAGAGTCATGAATTTCATGCTTCATGACCTTCAGATATTTGGTTTCCTTTTTTTTTTTTTTTCTCAAGTCGGTGCTTTATAGCCTATCTGAAATGTAATAAAGGTGGGGAGGAGGGAATAGAGTTATGGTCTGGGACCACAGAGAGCTACCCTCCATTCCATTTGCAAGAAGGGTGTTTGCCCAAGTAAGTGCCTTACATTTGATGCTTCTTCAGCAAATGTGTACATCACATTTTCAGAGCTACTTTTCCCTTTCTGTTTTCTGTTGATGTTCTGGTTTTTCCCTTATGCTTTCTTTTTTTCTGGTTAACCTTTTGTTTTCCTTTTTCTGGTTGATCCAATGTAGCCCACCACTATATTTAATGAAAGATTAATGAGTGAAAGGAAGCAGCATGATAACAAGAAAATGGAATGGCTCAAAAAGCATTTAGTTAACGAGAGGCCACAGAGCCCAAAATGAATGCCCGAAAAGGCAGATAAATTCAGGGTGTGTTTATTAAGTACTATTCACCTGGCATTTGGAAAAGAGAACTTTTTCAGTAAAGGATAAGTGACAAGATTTGAAGAGTCCCCCAGATAAAGAGGATTAACAAAAGGAGACATTATCCAATGAAATAGAAGTGAATTAACAAATTGATTTTTTGTAAGGGTTAGAAGACACAAGATTTAGTTAGAAGATAAATATTTGGTAATTGAAACCTATAAGTGTTTTGTTGCTGTTTTTTCCCCAGGGAAGCTTTGCCCACAGTGAAAACCTTATGGCTAATGAGCACAGAGTGGTACAAACCCTACAAAAAGGATGCCAGACTCTTTCTCTCTTGGTATTTGTCTCTGTACATTTCAGATAATTTATTTTTCATTTTTAGTAATACAGAGGATTTCCACTCTGATCAGAGGAGATAGTTTAAAATTTACTGAGAATAATTTGGAACCAGGAACTTAAATCATATTTTTAACAGAGGAAATTCTTCTAAGAGCTTTCTATTACATTTTTGTTCACTTCTTCCTGCACATCACCTGAATTCCATGAAAGCATTTCCGTGGGTTTCAGAGGAGTGTCCTGAGACCCATCTTGCCTTTTGACAGCAGAACATGGCAGTTTACCTGATGAAGGTTTTATAGGATGTGATGCCCTGTCGCCAGGTGATGAACTTGATGTAGGAAATGCCACAGGCAATCTCTGCCACACGGCCCATTCTCTGAAATGGCCCTTGCGTGCATTGCAGTCTCTGACCCTTCCAGAGAATGTTGGGTTGGATTGTTTGACTCATTAATTCACAAAGGATTATTGATTTTCTGATGATCTATAGCTTCTTCGCCTTCAGGATATAGGCTGTGCTGCAGACAGAGAGGGGGTGGAGGTTGTTTGGAGGTTGTTAGAAGACAAAAGTGACTGTGTGCTTCAGCCCCTGACTTAATTCCAGGCCCCTACCATTATTCTTTATTCATGCCTCTTTCCCCCTTTGTCTGTTAATGAAAGAAATGGATATCTGATTGCGTATTTGGATTTTGACTGTGCTGTCTTCTGGGTACCAGTGTTAACCAATAATGTCATTGTTACCAGTTATTTTTGATGGTCCATTGGGTGAATTGGTATCTTAGAATATGTTGTAATTATTAATGTTCATGGATAGGAAAAAGGGAAGAGAAAACATATTTTAAAAATATACAGATTATAATTACAGATCTAATAATTGATACAGATCTTATACAGTTATAATAATTTTTATATGAAATTATTACATGTTACAGTAGCCCCCCTTAAAAGCAGTTTTACTTTCTGTGGTTTCAGCTACCCATGGTCAGCCACGGTCCAGAAGCAGATGCTCCTCCTTCTGACATTTTGTCAGGTTAGCAGTAGCCCAAGTCTACGTCACAGTGCCTGCATCCTCACCTCACCGCACATCATCACATAGGCGTTTGATCGTCAGACATCATCACACAAAGGGAGAACGCAGTACAATAAGAGATTTTGAGAGAGACCGTACTCACATAACTTTTATTTCAGTATGTTATGATAATTGTTCTATTTTGTTATTATTTTGTTAATTGCTTAAGGTGCCTAACTTATAAATTAGAATTTAACATAGGTATGTGTGTATAGGAAAAAGCATAGTATATAGTATATATAGTGTTTGGTACCCTCTGTGGTTTCAGGCGTCTCCTGTGGATATGGGGAGACTGACTGCTACATTAAAATTGCAAAGGTACTGCATTTATTAGTTACGGTGTTACAAATAAAGCTTGGTCATCCTGCCAATTGAAAGAGTCCTTAATCTCCTTTACTTGTTCTAGTTTTCTTTGTTCCCCACATTTATCTCTGTATGAAATACAGCATGCATATGTCCACAGATGGACACACACACATTCCATGTTGTGGAGAGAAGGGGAGGAAGGATGATTCCCTTGCAACCATATCCCTTGGATCAGCCTGTGTTTGGAAAAGATGAGTCCTATGACTCAAGCAGACATGTGTCTCCCACCTGACATTGTTTAAGATTCCTTATGTAGATTTAATGTACATTAAAGAGTATGTAATTTAAGGGAAAAAATGAAAACACTTTCCTAAAATTGAATACAAAAGCCTATGGAACAGATACACACGCAACTTTAGCAGTTCCCATCTCACTTTGTCATTGTTTTGATTCCTGATCTATCATGTACAGGTTAGCATTGGCATCTAACTGCACCGAACTCAGATATTCTGAGAGGTCTTGGTATTGTGTTTTATACCAGACCTGTGGACCTGAACAGCACATTCTCCTTTCACTGGCAAAATCTTTCAGCTAAGGCTTCTAGCCTTATAATTTCTCCACCAAGAACAGTCCAGCATCTCCCAGGTACAGTAAAATTGATGAGTGGCCCCCAGAAAGTTAAATCTTTATGTGAAAGCTCAGGAATGGAGATATGGAAGTGGTTGGCATGGTTCTAGGAGCTTATTTGCAAAGCAACTTTTGCCTGTGGAGAGGATTCTCTACCATGGCTTTGTAGTACTGGCAAGGTGGCCTTTTCAGCAGAATGTTTTCTCAGGACATGACTAAACTTCCGTGGAAAAATTCTGAAGGGCCCCAAGTTCAGAATGGAAACAACACTCATTGGATCTTCTAATTCTCCATCTTGAGTTTAGTGTTTCCAGGCAGTTCGCCAAGAATTCCAGCTAAGTATTCATGCTTCATCCACATACGTGTTCTCCCACCCACCAGGACCTCCTAATTATTGGAAAAGCTCAAAGTGGAACTGGCTTTCCCAAAGTCTAATGAGCTATGAGGAGACCATGTCCATGTACCAGTGGGTATCAGGGTGGATGGCCTTTTATGATCGATCTCCATGACCTCACCCTATCCTGTTTGTCCACTCTTCCTTCATCCATTTCCGTCCTCTTCCTCCTCATCCAGTTATGCATAGAAGCATGTGCTGGGGCGCCTGGGTGGCTTAGTCGGTTAAGCNACTTTCGCTTAGGTCATGATCTCGCGGTTCGTGGGTTCGAGCCCCGCGTCGGGCTCTGTGCTGGCTGCCAGCTCAGAGCCTGGAGCCTGTTTCAGTCTGTGACTCCCTCTCTCTCTGACCCTCCCCTGCTCATGCTGTCTCTCTCTCTCTCTCTCCTAGAAATAAATAAAAACATTAAAAAAAAAATTTAAAAAAAAAAAAAAAAAAAAAAAGAAGCATGTGCTTAGGCTTGATCCTGAGATCCCTCTCCTGCTCTTCTCTCCTTCCCTTCTGTTACTGTGAATGAGGTCATTTATTCCCAGTGCTGTCTTTCTTCTTTGGTTCCCCTAGTTTAGGGTGTGGGCTCATGTCATTCTCTTTGCCTGCTAGTTTCTCCCATTCAGTTGGCACCCCCGCCCCACTCTCCCCTGCCAACTCATTCTTTACTTTTCTGTTGTAACAGTAGTAGTAGTTCCTTGGAGAGGCCTTTTCTCTGTCTCATTTTGATCTCCCTTGTTGGGTGCACTTGGTGTTAGTTGTTGCAGTATATAGTGACATGTGTGTTCTGTGCTTTTATTTGATTGATATTTCCCCAATAAAGTCTTAGCTCTGTGAGTGGGGAGAATTTATTGTTTCCACTCTTTAGAGTGTCCCACCATTTAGCACAGTACCGGGCACTTAGTATTTCCTAAATATTTAAGACAATCAGTAGTTGACTTGGTTCGATAGTCTTTTCTGACACTCTCTCGATCTTGTTGAAAGTGTTGGTTTTCTTCTAATTGTACTTGATTTCCTAATGGATTCTGCTTTGTTGATTTGTTTCCTAAGAATAAGTTAATTCAGAGTTTCATCTTCTACTAAAGAATTATCTGTGTGAAATCTCTCATTGGGGGCCATCTTCAAAACCCTAATTTTCATGGTCGAGTGTGTTCATAGATATGTACTGTGCTATGAAATGTGTTGCTGAATCTGTGCCATTTGGTGGCCCTCCTAAAATTAAGCATTATGACACTCACACCTGGGGTCTTAGCTCCTGGACCCTCAGTTTTCTTACCCATCCAGTGTGGCGGCTCTCTTAAGAGTTGTTATGAGAAGGCAATGGAGCATGAAAACACTCGGCAGGAGGCCTAGCTCAGAGGCCATTGTTAGCTGCTAGCATGATTGAGTAAGTGGTTGACTTGGGGCGAAAAGTCAGCTCATTTGCTGTCAGCCTCATTAGTGACATCAGGTTCTCTGCTCCAGGAATTCAGGTACTCCTGGTCTTTTGTCCGCCATTCATGGTCCTCATCTTAAGAGTTTGTCTGAAGGCCAGTTCCTTCCAAGAAGCCTTGACTTAGTAGCTTCCCTGTCTCTGGAGGTTCCTTGTGGCTCATCTGTTTCATGGTGTGCCTGCTCTGTGCTCACATGGGGCCATAGAATGTGATGAGGCCAGTGGCTGCCCCAGAGCTAGTGCTGTCTGAGGTGCCCTGATGGCAGTAATGGGTAGAGCAGAGACAACAGCATGGCATTGGGCCCTGACCAGGCCCAAGGGGTGCAGTCAGAAGATGCAGGGTCCAGGTTTGAAGATGAACAAGGAAAAACAGGGTGGCAAGAGGAGTCTAGAGTCCATTGCCCCCTGATGGATCATGGGGATTGTATTTACCCTGAAAAAACAGGTGACACAGGTAGCATATGGTGCCAAGTACTGCTATGAACACTGTATATAAAGAAACTCATGTCATGTCCATAACAACCCGATGAGATCATTGTTACCATTACCCCCATTTTTCAGATGAGGAAACTGAGGCAGAGAATAGCCATGATATCTTCTCCAAGGGCCCATGGTGAGTGAGTGTAGAGTAAGTGGTGGGGTTGGGATTCTCATTCAGTTAGTCTGTGGTCTTACCCTTAGGCCATATGGCCTCCTCATCTCTCTTTTAGAATATTTCAAGGCAGGATGAGACTTGGTTTGTATGACTGGACGGCATCACTGGGTTCTAAGGGTGGCTATTACTGGGGTGGAGGGGTGGGGAGCAGAGAGAGTTCAAATTGATAACATTTTCTGTTGCTCAGCACTGCCCAGATGCAAGAGGCTCTCTGGAAGAGTTCAGGGTCCACTTGTTCAGGGTGCATTGGATGGAAATTCAGCATTTGGAGGGAGATTTGGCTTGATGATGGTCATTAGGATTTACATTGCGTGCATTCATATTGAATACGATTCTCTAACCCAGGCTTTTACAACCTCTTCATGTGGACATATTTGTCTGGGTAATTCTGTTGTGGGGATTACCCTGTGCTTTGTAGGATGTTTAACAGCAGATTAGCCTATACCCACTGGACACCAGCATTTTCTTTAAACCCCCTTTCAGTTTTGAAAACCCAAAATGTTTCTGGATACTGCCAGATGTTCCTGGGGGACAAAATGGCCTGCAATTGAGAACCAGTGCTGTAAATGAAGCCCTCCTCTTTTATAAGAGGCCTGTATTTTACTATCTTGACCGCAAGGGTCCCAATGTATTCCAGTGAGGGCTGGGGTTGTCTGACCCTTGAATACCCCCCTTTATATTTTGGTGGTTCAAAGGATGAACTATTTTATATTTAAGCTTTCTGGAGGAATAATTAAAAAATATATCCTGTTGTCATCTCTAGGATGATCTTACTTTGATTGTAAAGAAAAAAATATAGCTATAATTTTGCATTAAAAAAGTCTGTAAGGGGGCATCTGGGTGGCCTGGTTAGTTAAGCATCTAGCCCTTGATTTCAGCTTAGGTCATGAGCTCATGGTTGTGAGATGGAGTCTTGCATCAGGCTCTGCTTTGGGTGTGGAGCTTGCTTAAGATTCTCTATCTCCCTCTCTCTCTGCCCCTCCCCTTATTGTGCACACTCATGCTCTTTCTTTCTTCTTACTGTCTCCCTCAAAACAAAAGAAAGAAGAAAAGAAAAAAAATTGTAAGGATATAAACCACAGGGTAAACCATGGTATTTTGGGGAAGTGGGATTAAGGTTCTTTTGTTGTTGTTGCTTATTTGTTTTCTATTTGCTTATATCTACCTTCTGATAGTTCTTCCTACAGTGAGAACATTTTGCTTTTATAGTAAGAAAAAGTCTCATTTTACCTTCAGCTATTTTAAGAGAGTGATTTGGGGAGGTCAGAATATGAGTTCTGGAGCCAGCCTGCCTGGACTTGAATCCACCCTCACCTGTCTATTTTTCACCATCTTAGACTTTACTTCTTCCCATTGGAAAAGCAGTATCACATAAGAAGTTTAGAAAACTGGAAAAATTGAACCAAAACTCTGCCACTTACCCAAGCCATGGTTAAAATTTTGTTGTGGCCCCTCCGACTGTCTTTTGCTTTGGGTTTTTACATGGCTTTAGTTATAAACGTCATGCACTTCACTTAGCATTATTTCATGATCAGGTTTCTATCGTAGTTCACATTGGGTGAAATAGTTTTTGACATGGACATCTCGTAGCTGTGGACAAAGGCCAGCTTATTCAGTGGGTTGTTTAATTCATGTCTTGTGTGTAGACTTCTGAGTTAGTCATATTCACTTTTGCATGTTATGAGGCATTTATTATACTTTTATGTCAGTGATTACTAAATTTCTTTGAACTTGACACTTTATATATTTTTAATCACACAAATAATACATGAATGTATGGTCTTTGTGGAGAATTCTAATAACCCAGTAGTATATGGTGAAGGAAATTACCATTCTCATCCATTCTGCTCTAACATCACGGCCTGAGATAAATATTGTTTCCAGTTTAGTGTATACCCTTCCCTGATCCATTTGAGAAATCATCGTTTATTGACAGAGTACCCAGAGAAACTCATAAACCATGATCTTCAATTACATAGACAGCAGAGCATCTGGTAGAATTAATTATTACAGGAAATGCCCACAATTTGATGTATATGTTTAATATAGAGAAATCTTAAATTGGATTGTAAATATATGCTAATTACCAGGCAGTACATGCATGTGACAGAGACTAAGAGTCAACAGGGATTGTATGTGAATCGGGGCAGGTGGCCTGTCACCATTTGTGCATCAGCTGACCTTTCCTGGGACCTCTTGCTCTTCTTGGATAGTGTGTCCGGGTGCTAACCCAGTGTTCATGTCATAGAGAGTGCAGGGGGCTCTGAACCTAGGCAGGAAAAGGAGACATCTTTTATTTTCACTAACCTCCAGCTGATACTACTTTATCTTGCAGATGGAGGTAACAAGCCACACTGGTGCCTGTGACATAGTCATTGACAGAAATCCTAGATATTCATTTCATATCATAGTCGATACCAATATCTCCTTGCTCTTGGCACTCATTCTTGACATCGATGATATGGCGGCTGCAGACCTACCACTAGATCTTGTTATTTAAGTCACTGATGAAGAATCACGGGCATTACTGCATCACAAATTTGTGTTGTAAACGTTTTGAAAACTGAAAATCAATATAATTGGTTTCTTCCTTGTGTGTTTTCTTTGTTCTCATCTAAACGTATCATTCTGAGAAGGGGTTAGTGGGATTGACTGGATGCCAGAGCAGCCACCCCCCCCAACCACCCCAAATCCCCATGTTAAAGGCATATCATATGATGGTAATAAGAATAAGGTGGGTTAGGTATATGATTTGGTTGGTTTCCTTATATTTTCCCAAGTACATCTTAGGAGAAAAAAATACTGGTAGCATAGTGATTGGTGTATGTATGTGTGTGTGAGAGAGAGAGGGAGAGAGAGAGAGAGGGGGAAACATTAGTTAACATTCTCTAGGACTCTAGGATTCTTCAAACTATGACAGAAAAAACCCTATTTCAGGAGGAATGTGTGGGCTTCTTTCAACCTGTAGATTCCTCAGTTTCAGGGCCTCATTCCCATGCCTAGAAGCCCTGAATGCCTGAGGAATCAAGTGCTTTCAGTCATAAATGGGGATCTCTAAGGTAAGCCAGCTTCGGGTTCTGAGCCCCAGGGGACCCAAATGGTGAGGAGGACCCCTAGCTCTGTCCCCACTGTCTGGGATGCTGGTGAGGTAGGAGGTGGACATCTTTCCCTTATTGGCCTGGGCTGGCTGCTGCCCTCTCCATGCCTCACACTCATATTACAGTAAAGATCATATCAGTGCCTGCTTCAAGAGTTAGTGATAGATGCCAGGAAATAGTCTGCACACTCTAGCACATCACTGCCTGTTGGAGATGTGAGCCCTTATTATTCTGTCTCAGTTTCCTCATGTGAAGATGTGCGGGGAGGAAAATGGCTAAGAGACATTTTGTATCTGGGTCCCAGATTGTTTAAAGAAATGGACTCTGGCAGATTTCACATAAAAACATAGATTTCTGGCATTTCAGAGGATCAGGTAACCACAGGGTGCCCCTGTCCCCTGGAGGATCAGCAGAAGCTGAAAAATGACCACCATCTAAGGATGGGACAGAAGCTCTGCCCTTTGTCGCAGACCTCAGCCCACCTGCTTTCTCTCACCTGATATGACCTGTGTGGCCTCTGGAAATGTTTGAGTTAATGGCTTCTAAATGGATTATTTCTCAGTTCCTGCTGGATTGTTAATACCGTGAGTTTAAAAATATTGGGGAGAAGTGCTATGTGTCGGGCTTGGCAAAGTATGTCAAAAAATCACTGGTGGTGAAGTTAGGGAATGCTAAACTCCTAGTAGGCTCTGATTATGTTTTGCATTTCAGCATAGGGGCGCCTCTGCTTGATGCCTTCATTTTTTGAAACTGTTTATGATGGATAAAATGAGGTGTCACCTGTTGCAAACTTGTAGCTCACGCTGGGCAAATGTGAGGCAAAGGGACATTCCCAGAGAGGATACTGATGCTGTGGACTGTTTTCTCTTAGCCTTTGACATCAGGAGTAGGGAACGGACTCTCCCCAACCTTTGCACAAGGGAAGCTTTCCACTATGAAGGGGGAGACTGAGTTTTCAGCTCTTCTTTTCAGCAGGATGGAGGGCTGGTTCAAGCTATTAAGCACGATCCCACCATACTTCTCTAAATTCCCCAGTGAAGAGCTAGGATCTAGCTGCACCATAAACAAGGGCCTGTGTTCAGTTTGGAGTTGATAGAGTTAAAGATTCATTCAGATTCAGGGTCCTAACCCTCATTCCAGCTTCTGGCCCTGTTAAGTACAGAAACCACTTGAGCAGCTGCAAATAGCATTAGCTCTAAGCTTGTTACGGATCTTGCAGACTCATTCATTGATTGTCTTTGATTTCCAGGACATCTTGGATATAGAGTTAAAGAGACTTTAGTTAAGCTAATTAACTTTTGTGGTGCCTGGGCAACTAATATCATATGCTAGAGAAGGTCACTGGTGTTATTCAAATAGCAGTTTTATTTGAGCTGGGATTAAGGAAATCGGACAGAAGGCCTAAGAATTGTTTATAATGTGTTCCTTTCTGTGTTGCAATATCTTGGCCTTTAACATCTGAGCCTGACCGTAATTACACATACAAGTGATTGGGTCATATTATCCTTTCTGTAGATTGTGACTTGGTTGGGCCAGCTCCAAATTATCCATCTTGCAGATGGTTCCCAGCCAAGTTTTAATCGGAGGTTTCATCTGCTTCCAGTTTATCAAGCTTTTAAACTGAAGTGTGGTGCTTGAGCGTATACACTCCGGGGCCATGCTGCCTGGGTTCGAATCCTGGCTTCGTGACAGCAGCACAGACAGTTCACGGGTCCTGGACGCTGTAAGCATCTGTTCCCACAGTGTGGACTTAGAACCTGTGGACTTAGAGCCTGGTGGATCCCTGGCCACCAGTTCTGTTTCCCCGGGCTCTGCTACATTGGGGTGAGCTGTGTGGCTAGTAAGTGCCAGTGGAATGTGAGCAGAGCTGACGCATGTCCCTTCCAGGCTTAGGGGTGAGGAAGCAGCTGTGTCTTCTCCACGCCCTCTCTTCCCATCTGCTGGCTGACCGCAGGGCAGGAGACTCTAAGGCCTGCGGAGAGAGCAGAGACGCAGTGGAGGGTCGTGGTTCCTTGAATCACTATGTGGAAAACTAAGACAAGGAATGGGTGGCTACATGAAGAAGAAATAAATGTCTATTATGTTAAGCCCCTGAGATTTTGGGTTATTTTTATTATAGTAACTACTGCCTCCCTAATTCATTCAACCGCTTACTGGTCGTATAACCTTGGTAACTTGATTAATGTCTCTGTAAAATGGGAGGAAACAATACCAATCTGACCAAAAGTTAAGTGCTCAATAAATGCTCGTTGTTATCATTAAAAATAAGTTATTATTATTTTCATTGTTGCTGCTATTCCCTCTGATCCTTGGGGAGCAGGAAGGATGAATTCTTTTAAATTGGAACATCAGTAAACTGTGTTTGAAAAGAGTAGGCCAGAGAAAATGATCTATCTCAAGTAATCCAGCTTTGTAAAGTAATGTATTATTTGCAGCTTGGCTGTGTTTAAATTTGTTGGTGTACATAAAACACACTCATAAATGCATACAGTGAGGTTTCTCTTCTCTAACACACATGGACCTGTAGTCATTATTTTGGCATTTTGTGTTGTGAGGATGTAGGTACAGCATAATGTTTGCATTTCAGAGCCTTGGATTCCCTGAAGTAATCCAGAAAATACCCAGGAATTGGATTTTAAAAAAAATAAGCATTGAGGCCATTCAATTTTGTTCAGTAGACAGATGGATTTCTTGGTTTTAAAGCAGTGTGTTATGCCACTGTGCTAGGGCAAGGACAGTCATATCAACAGCTGGTTTAGTAGCTTGCCTCTGACTTAATCTCCCTCATATAAAACAGGAATCTAGTGCGGCATTCATACTCAGTTTTATCACCACAGAGCTAAAATTTATCAGTGGCATTTGTCCAGTTGACGGTGTTGAACAGTAAAAGCTTATGAGACTTATCAAGGTTAAATAAAAAAAAAAAAAGGAACGTAGACAGTAAAACAGGGAGAGGAGAGATATGCATCTTTTAATTCAGGACCTGACAGTCTAAAAGTACTAGAAATCTGTCAGAGACCACCGACTGCAGAGCCAGCTGTTCTGAGGAGCAGTGCCCCCAAAACTCTGTGATTTGATGGCGGGCGCTCCAAACAGCTAGCTGGGAACAAGGACTCCAGGGACACTAGGGCCAGGGGACCCTGGTAATTTTTGCGGCGGTACTTCTTTGAGGTGAGTACCAGAAGTTACCTTGAGAAGGAATTTAGACCAGACCACAACCTCCGCCCCCTAGCTGGAAGTTCATCATAACATATAGAGAAAAAACTGCTGCCTTCAGTGCCGGTGCATAGCCGTGCTTTTCTCCTCGGAGAGCAAGAACTACGCGCAGGTGATCTTCCCATCCCACAGGTGCTCTCCATTTTCTGCAGCCCTGAAGAGGTTGGAGGTCAGCTGCTCCCTGCCTGCTCTGTTTTGTTCCTTGAGTGGTAATTTAGTACCCTGTCTTCCTCTCCTTCTGTCAATTCCTAAGCAGGGTCTCTTCTCATGCAAATTGTCTCCTGTTCAGATGGCTTTGACAGCGGAAAAGTGTATTCTGTGAGCATTTTCCTCACTTAACTACATCTGGAAGAGCACTGCATTTATTATGGGTAGTCTTTGGGCCTTGGAGACACTTGATTGGAATACCTGTGTGAAACAGAGTTATTTGTACAAAATGGCACTTTCCACTTTCAGATAGAAAAATATTCTTTTGCGACCTGGAGTTCCATGAATTCAGGTGGGTTCATCGTTATGGTTAAGAAGAAACGTTCCTAACATCAGCTTAAAGGATTTGGAGATATGTTTACTTGGAAGCCTAATTGCTTTGGAGTGTTGTATTTTGAAGTGACACTTCTGTATGCAATAATTGAGTCAAGAGGAATAGTAAGTACATTTATGTCATAATAAGAAAATGACACTGCCTATAAGGAGAGAATCCAAAAATTGTAGATGATTAGTTTTTATTGCAACACCTTTAGTAACATATCTAAAACTGTCATTTCCACTATGCAAATAGACTTCAAGCATCTGATTCCTTCCAGGAGGAAGCCATTCCCCAAAGAGTTACTGTTGAAGACCCTTCAGTGCCTTGGGAAGGCATTTAAAAAATGCCACTGCCCAGAGCAGCATTCACGCTAGCTCATCGGTTAGACTGTGTTGGTTCAGAGTTTCTTATTGTTGTTGAGGCAAGACAATGATCGTTTTCAGAAGTTATAGAGCAAATGTTAGAATTTATTACCACCTCTGCCAACACCATCACCATTTTTTGATTGCATTACTCTGTGGTTGGCATTCTGCTGGGTGCTTTACACACTTGACCCCACTTGATCATCCTAATCACACTGTGAGGTCTGGTGTCATCTCCTTTACTGATGAAGGAAAGGAGGCTGGCTGATGGAGGCTGAGCAACTTGTCACATAGCTAGTGAGTGGTAATGTTAGCACTAGAGCTTAGTGTACCTGGCTGGAAAATCCCCGGTCTTAGCCCCATGCCAGACTATCTAGCAAGTGGTATGCATGTCGTTGATCTTACTGTGTCTTAGAAACCCAGCCAGCAGGATACTGAGACCAGGTTCCAAAATCAAGAGTGTTCCAGCAAAACCCATGTAGATTCTTTCTCACCCATCCCATCATGGTCAGCCATCTTTGCTAGGAATAAGATGGAGGAGACAGAGCGGGAGCTGTATTACTTTCTCCCCGTTGGAGGGGTATCTGATGAGTTTGCATACAGTCTAAAGAGACTTCCCTTCTCTTCTTTTCCCTCCTCCCCACCTACTACTGTTCCCACTATCCGTCACACCTGGGTCACAGATGTCTTGCCTATCAGCCATTTTGTGGTGGCTCATGACTGTCTCAGTACATTAATAGCATACTTTATAGACTTCATTTCTTAGGAGGCAAGGAATTATATATGCTCCACAGTCATCCCTTGCCTGTGACCCTTGGCCAATTCATTGTTTTATATCCTTCCCTGGGATCTTTTTCCTCCCCAGTGACTGTGATGTCCTTCCCATTCTTGGCCAAGCTTTCATTCTTTATAGGACTTGTGGTTTGCCTATAATTCCTGTTGCTACTACTCAAGGAGGGTAGAGTACTACCTACTCACCCCTCCCTACTCAAGGAGAAATATATGTCTGTACTTTATAGACTGCTACAGGCTCAGTAGAAGACACACTATTATACCCTTCCACCTACAGCAGATGTGATATATCTGCACTGCAGACAGTGTGACCTCGGATGGATACCTATACAGAATGACTAGGCGGGATGTCAGGGCTCCAGTTTAGTCGAAATGATCCATGCTTCTCTGTTCCAACTTGTTTTTAGCAAAATGAACCAAAAATTGGCTTCCTTATACCCCAAGGGAACACATGCATTTTGTCAATAGTCCCCCACTCTGTCCACCCTCCTGGCACATGGTAGACTATTTCTAAATATTTGTTGAATGAATGAAAATAGCAGTGAGTTCAGTTGAGGTTCTTTTTTTGTGTTGGTGTGATCCTTATTTAAATGATTGGTTTAATGAGTTTAGCTCCTGTACCGTGGCTGTTTCAGAGCTTGAAGGAATGAGAATAAGATCAAAAATTGAACCTTACAGTAGGAACATGAAGTATCTTCTGCTCTTATGTTAACAAGTCACCTTTAAGGGTTCTGGGCATAGCCTCACTCAAGGGTGCTTTCCCAGTAACAGGGTTTACTGGGGGATCTGGGTCAGGGAATTTCAAGGGAAGTGCTGGAGGCTATGGGGAGGGTTGAAGAAGGCCAGTTTCTCAGAATTTCTCTCAAGTCATGAACTTCGAGTCAGCTCCCCAGATTCTCACTTGGGGATGGGCAGGCTCTTTGCCATCTCCTTCCTCCCTGGACCTTCTGTCTATCTTCAGCCAGTGATTAAATTATGCTGAACTGGAGCTGGAATCTCAGTTTTTGGTAAGAGAACATGAACAAGAGACTATGTTCGGATACACCAGCTCTTTGGCCCAGGGCAATCCCTTACATCTGTCTTCTGCACAAGCTGTTTTGTTGCTGGCATTGGTGCAGAGATACTCAGAGCCCCTCTTCCGTGTTTGGCTTTTATCCCAATTAACATGACTGGCCAGAAGTCTCCTGCCTGGAGCCCCCTTTTTGGGGGCTGTTCTAGGTGACTCACTTCTAGATATGCAGTTGTCATGTAGGAAAAAAAATGACCCAAATGTATGAACAACATTAAGTGCTCTGACAGTGAAGTAGTGCTTTTCTCTTCCTGGTGTTTGTGTGAAATGATCTGGTAAAATAGATGCTGCAGAAATAATGCATTTCTGTGTCTCCCTTCTCAAATGATGAATGTTCTTGGCTCATCACAAGATTTTTGCCAAATGCTGATTCTGCTAACAGAAGGAATGGTAGCTTCAGATGTTCTCTTGTGACAGAGGGAATAAAAAGTCTCAGGCTTGCTCTTCTGTATCATGAATGTAGAGAGGTATGCTTGGGAAGGGCTGTGTTCTGCTTCCACCCTGGACTTGGCTAAAGCTACGGGTTGTGTTGTTCTGGTGCCTCTGGCTCTTGCCTCAAGCCATCATCACGATATCATCAACCTATCGGAATTTGTCCCTTACTTTAAGAGCTTCAGCTCTGGAAGGCATTCATGTGAAAATATAACACACACTAGAATCTTCCATAGCAGAAATGCCAAGAGTGAAAAGCAGGAGAGCACTAGGATTTGGAGTGGGTATTATGTGCAGTCACTGCGCTGGCGGCTCTCACAGATGTCCTACCAGCAGCCACCTGCCCTGCCCCCAGCTGCCCTGGAAGAAGGGCATCAGGATCCCCAGCTCTCTGACTGAGGAGACTGAGGTCCCAATGATTTCCTGAAAGTGACAAGGCTAGCCAGCCCAGACATCAGCCCCACTTAAAAAAAAAAAAAATATATATATATATATATACATATATACATACAGAGCCCAACACGGGGCTCAAACCCACAAACTGTGAGATCATGACCTGAGCTGAAGTCAGACACTTAACCGACTGAGCCACCCAAGTGCCCCGACATCAGCCTTCTTGATGTCTTCCAGGGAGCACATCTCCCCATCCCTCTGATTCTTTTTTTTTTTTTTTTTCTAGGAGAGAGAGAGAGAGCATGAGCAAGGGAGAATCAGAGAGAGAGGGAGTTACAGACTGAAACAGGCTCCAGGCTCTGAGCTGGCAGTCAGCACAGAGCCTGATGCAGGGCTCGAACCCACGAACTGCGAGATCATGACCTAAGCGAAAGTCGGACGCTCAACCGACTAAGCCACCCAGGCGTCCCCCCATCCCTCTGATTCTTGTGGCCTCTCTGCAGCTCTGCCTCCCATATCCCAACCACTCAAGCCCCTCAGCTCCCTTTCTCCATCCAGTTTTACCTCCGTCCTACCCTCTCTACACACTAAAGTTGTTCAAAAGCACACATCCAATTACTGAGTCCCTCCCACCCTTGAATCCTTCCAGGGCTTGAGCTCTAGCCTGTCTCCATAGCTCTTAACCCTAGCATACTCCGTTAATGACCTGGCCCTGAATACTTCCTTGGCCTCGTCTCTCAGCAGAGTCCTCGCCTTGTCCACCCATGCACAAGTGAAGTGGAAATTGGGGGCAGGGGGTGGGGAGTTCCTTGAGCTCTAGGCAGCCTCTTGTCCCTGGACCTCCATCTCTGCTACTCCCTCTTCCTGGCATGCTCATCACCTGTTTTGTCTCCCACCTTCCCAGGCTTGCCATCCTTTAAGGGTCCAGCAAGAAGGGAGTCGCCACCACCTTGCCCTCCCCATCAGGGTACTTACCATGATGTTATATCTTCTTAGCCCGTTTACTCATCAGAACACTTCTGACCAATAGGCTGCCAGCCTTCTTCAACTTGACTCTACTCATCATTTTGCTTGGTGTCTAGTACCCTGCCTGGCATACCAGAGACACAAATAGATGTTTGCAGAACAAATGGAATGTGCTGGAGACAAGAATCAAATCCAGACTGGCCTGAGTCTTTAATGAGGTGGCATGGTATCTCTTCTGTGCTCTGTCTTTTCCTCTCCTCTGCCTTCCTTTGTGTCTTTACAGGGACCTACTGACGCTTTCCTGACTTCTTTTCCCAGCTGAAGGGCTGCTGCTTTCATACGAACAGATGTAATAGCTAGTGGAGTCATTGAAGTTATAGGAAATAAAGTGCCATTGCATACACAGCTGTGTGGGGAGGCAGACCCTGGAGGAAAAGGAGTTTGGGGGTGATTTGCCTCTGGTCATTCTTGGTACCTTGGAGAACAAAAGACATTTTGTAGCCCAAACGCAGCCAAGGAGTAGTTTATAATTAAGGCTCCAGCGCTCATTTCAGAATGGGTGTGCCTCTCTCTTTCTGGATATTTTACTTGTCAAGAGCTGTGTCTGCTCCTTTGAGGCCTAGCTCCAAAACACCCCCTCAGGGGCCCTTAGAGGGACAGAGTCCACTGCTGTGCTGTGCAGTGTGCCCTGGCTGGGTGGCTTTTGTCCCCTGGAGCAGCCTGGGAACAGCTGCAGCCCTGGTTGGACAGCAGAGGTCTTCGGTTTTTGATATTTGACTCTCTTGGTGAGTCCAAGCCGCTGGCTACAAGAGCAATGAAACAGAGGTTAGCCCAGCAGTAAAATGGGCCCTCTGAAACTAGTTTGCAAATATTTAGACTGTCAGTCCTGTACTCCTGTCCCCAAGTTCAAAAGACCAAGCAATTAGAAGTCAGACCTTAATAGGTTTAAATTTCACTCTAACCATTTGGCTTCCAACTCCTGACTAAACCTCTCTGGGCCTCAGTTCCCCATCTGCAGTTTGGGGATAATACCTACCTCTCAGGGTGGCTGTGAGGATTGGACAAATTAATACATGAAAAGCTTCCGGCACCGTGCTGAGCCTGTGATACGCGGAGGACTCATTTTACTGACTTCCTTAGGCTCCGCTAATGAAGACATGCTGCTTAATTACACAGATTCTAATTGGGACTACATTTCCCTAAAGAAATCTGTTTATTAGGTGCCCATATGCTATTTGCACGTAACTACAGCTTTTATATTTTCTAATTTCCAAAATAGTATGTTCATTGTAAAAATTAGAAAATACAGATAAGCAAGAAAAGAAAGAAAAAAAATTCTTGGTGATCATATAGCCAGGTGTGAGTGTGTGGCATATATCTGTATCCGTAGCAGGGTGTTCCTGTGAGTGGGTATATATAGGAGATTAGTAATTTAAAACAAAAAGATACTAAGTATCGTCTATAACCTATTGTAATATCCTGGGTGCACACTTCCTACATGGTTTTACACAATTTGGGATGGCTTTGTGGAATTCTCTTCTGTTATAGCTCCCTCTTTCTGGTTGCTGGAGGTCAAATTGCTTATTTTTTATACAGTAGGCATCTTTTTAAAGGTTCTGATATATATGACCATCCCATGCTACTAAGTGCTTATAACTGGTTAATGGCTCTCACTGTGTTACTCTCTCTGTTTTTCAAAATCCTTTGACTCCAGCAAAGCATAACATTTCCTGGTAAGAGTAAGGCATTATGTTGTTTGACCCAGTTCCAACAGGCATTAACACATCTTGGAAAGTAGCATGTGGTTTTTTGTTTGTTTGTTTGTTTGTTTTTGCTTATGGTTTAACTTCCCCAGGGTGGGGAGAAAGTAGCACAGGCTTGGCTCATTGGCAAGGAGGATCCATCCTCACATGTCCTGAAGGGAGAAGACTTGGGTTGGCAAAGGAATGGAACCAGTGAATGGTTGCATTTGTCCCAGATTTGGAGTCCTTAGCTCAGCTAAGAGTTTTGTGTTGAGATTGGTTAGCTAGGTCACCAGGCACAAGTGGCCCTGGGAGGCTGACAGGCCTCCATAATGTCCCTGACTCCTTTTCACAGAGCAGACTCAGAGGAAGAGAGGATGCAGGAAGATCTCAGTGAAAACTTGGGGGATGATGGAGTTAAATAAATCCATTCCTTTCTAGAGGTCTCTTGCAAAGAACAGATATGACCAGAATAATGGGGCCCTGTATAAAAAACTTCAGGTAAAGGCTTGTTGTGAAATCTGTGTTATTTTTCTTTAGCTTAAGCCTCCAGTTCACCTTTGGTTACAGAATTACATAAGACAGAGGTTTATTTCACTGACTCTGTAAACAATAGATTGACAGTTTTGTTTTATTTTACTTGCTTCTTGAACTTTGTACTTTTAGTGGTGAATCAGCCTTGGGTATAGGCTGGCCTCAGCTGTTGGCTTTTGGAACACATCTGGCAGGCAGCAGAGAACCCCCAGGATTTTTGGCTCCAAAAGCATTGGCTTGCATTTGAACTTAGGGAACATTTCCAGTGATTGTCATTGAAGTTTTATTCATACACCAGAGGACGCTGTTAGCTTGAGCCAGAGTTGGGCTGGCTGGAGCCCCACATCTCAGGCCAATCCAGTTAAACTCTCAAGGGGGGAGAGGTCCCCTTTATGGGACTGTAGAACAAGGCAGCCACTCTCTTCCTTGCACCGTCCTTGTACTGTCACATTGAAATCGTTCTGCAGAAAGCTTCATTCGGAGAAGTCCTGTGAGTGTCTGCTGTGGGTGATCACAAGGGCCTGTCCTTGCCCCTCAGGCCACATGACCTATATAGTTCCAGGAGAGGGGATCCCAGAGTACTCTGGAACTCAGAGGAAGGGTACAACCTCCTCATCTTAGATGACCAGTACAGCCTTGCTGAGGAGGAAGGGAAAGCAAGGAGGAGGACTTGTTTTCCAGGTGAGATGCAGGAGAGGGACTCTCAAGACAAACATGTAAGATGTTTATGGATGTTTTCAGGGAGCAAGAAGTGTGTTACTTAAAACCCATGGTCCGTTGTAGGACAGTGCAGAACACCTCAGGGAATCTTATGAATGGTGTAGCAGATGTCTGTCTTGGTCCAGACTCAGGCAGTCTAGAATGGCATTTTGTATATTTCCTTAGCTCACCTTAATTCTCAGAAATACCATGCGGCACCTGGGTGGCTCAGTCGGTTAAGCGTCTGACTTCGGCTCAGGTTATGATCTCACGGCCCATGGATTTGAGCCCTGCGTTGGGCTCTCTGCTGACAGCTAGCTCAGAGCCTGGAGCCTGTTTTGGATTCTGTGTCTCCCTCTCTCTCTGATCCTCCCCTGCTTGCTCTGTCTCTCTCTGACTCTCAAAAATAAATACAAAACATTAAAAAAAAAAAAAAAAGAAAAGAAAGAAAGAAAAGAAAAGAAATACCAGGCCCTTGGGCCTGACATGTAGGCTCAAGTTCCCAGTGCCCAGCCTGGGGGTCCCTTCCTGCCCTCCTCACCTCTGCTCTGTCAGTGTCCAGTGCTGGGCTCTGGGGACATTAGCCAGATGCCCCTAGACTCCAGGGACTTCATTTTAGTCTGAGGAATCAGAAGAATTCTCTCTTATGTTCTTTCTCATAGGGTCGTTCCCTCTGTCCTCAAACTGTTTTTTTCAAGGCACCCAATATTACTGCCTCAACCAACTTGAAAGTCTAAACTAGGAAGGGAAGTGCTTTGTGTGTGTCACACACACACACACACACACACACATGCACACACACTCCCTTCTTTGGACGAAGAACCACAGTCTCCTCTTAGTGTACATTTTTTAAAGTAAAGGAGAGGAAATGGGGGGGAAATGCAAACTTTTATTTCAAAAATTATCCTTCTGTTAAAAATGTCATTCTAGGGGCGCCTGGGTGGCTTAGTCGGTTAAGCGTCCGAATTTCGCTTAGGTCATGATCTCGCGGTTCGTGGGTTCGAGCCCCGCGTCGGGCTCTGTGCTGACTGCCAGCTCAGAGCCTGGAGCCTGTTTCAGAGTCTGTGACTCCCTCTCTCTCTGACCCTCCCCTGCTCACACTGTCTCTCTCTCTCTCCTAGAAATAAATAAAATTTTAAAAAAATGTTATTCTATTTTCCTCTTCAGAAATGACTCTCAAGGTCTTTAAAGCTGAGATAAGATGTGGAGCCCTTGTTTTCTAAGTAGGAGTTTGGGGTGATGGGCTAGAAAGTGGTTCAGGCTCTCCTAACAAATAAGGGTGAATGTAAGGCCCCCAGTATTTTTAGCTCCCCAGCCTTTTATAGGCTATGTAAATGTAAGGGATTCCTGCTGACATTGGAATTGTTTCAAACCCCATTTGGGAGGTATTCATTAATAAACAATATTTCTTTCCAGTGGGAACAAAATTAAATCTTTAGTTAAACCAAACTTTTTGGTCCCAGGGCACCTGTACGCTCTTATAAAATACCAAGGACCCCTAAGAGCTTCTCCTAATGTGGGTTGTATCTATGAATGTTTGGCATATTAGAAATTAAAATCGAGACATTTAAAAAGTAATGAATTCAAGCATAAAAACTCATTACATGCTAACATAAGTAATATATATTATGAGAAATAATTGTGTTTTCCCAAACAAAAAAAGTTAGAGAAGTGACACTTTTTTTTTTCTTTCATTTTTGCAAATTGTTTTAATGGTTTAAGAGAAGACAGGTTGATCCTCATATCAGTTTATGTGTTCAATCTGTTGTGATTTTTTGAAATCTATGAAGAATATCTGACTTCACATAGATGTGACTGTTGGGAAAAAAGGAAGATTTGAGGGACCCCTGAAAGGGTCTCTGGGAACCCTCAGGGGGTTTTAGGTTACTTTGAAAACTGCTGGTTTAAACAGATAAATCACTAGGGTGTGTGATAGGTTTTAAATGAAAAATTGTCTTTGAGAGTTTGAGTAAATGATGGGTTAAATCAGTCTTTTATGAACTGATGAACATGTTATGAAATCTTACACAAAGTATTGTTTTTATGGTTTTTGTACTTATTATATATTCTTCTTTATGTGAGCTCATTGAGGATACATAAGAAGTCCACAGTGAACATTTAGTAGATGGAATTCAAATACTAAAATCCATAGCAAGGACTCTCTCATTATAAAATGTTTATAGGATGCTCTGCCACATGACCCTCTTCAATTCCCATTCCAGTTCAGGAGTTGGCAAACTTTTTCTATAAAAGAGAGTAAATATTTTAGTCTTTGTGGGTCTTCTGTCCTCTGTTGTGAGTATTAAACTTGATTGAATATGTAAACATATGGGTGTGGTTTTGTCCCAATAAAGCTTTATTTATAAAAATAGGTGATGGATTGGATTTGGCTCAAGGATTATATTTTGCCGACTCCTGCAATCATAGCCTTGAAACTATCTTTCCCTAAATTCCCAGTCTTTGGCCATGAAAAAATTTTAAGTTAGTGATAGTCAAAGGAAAACACATCCACACACCCACACACATGAGTTGAATTTCTTCATTTTTATTTTATGACACATTTGGAATAGTCAGTTTCTAGTGGTATTGGCTGTGCAATAGCTAGCGAATCTGGGGCAGTTTTCCAGAATGACTGAGTGTGGTCAAGTCTGAAGTGTAGAGTGTTGATTTCAAGAACTGAAGAGGATGGATGATGAAGAGTTTGATTGCTTTGGGGTTTTGTTTCTTTCCTTTCCTGGGTGCTGGTTAAGTTTCTAAGACAGCCAGCACCAATTTTCATGTTGCTCCTTAGTTGATTTAATAATTTTGAAATACAGTCCAATCTCCCCAAATCCAATAGAGATAGTCCTAGTTATTCCTTGTAAGTAGATGTGTTCCAGGATCACGGGCGTGCTGTTTTATGCTTTTTTTTGTTGCCTTCCCTCCTTACAGAAATACAAGGAGTATGAGAAGGACGTAGCCATAGAAGAAATTGATGGCCTCCAACTGGTGAAAAAGCTGGCAAAGAACATGGAAGAGATGTTTCACAAAAAGTCTGAAGCAGTGCGGGTAAGTGCCTCTGGGATGTGCTCTGTATTGCCCAAAGACACGGAGGCACCTTCAGGGGACTGGCATTGGTGACTCCAGCTCTCAAAGATCAAAGTTGACTCAGCTATTATGTAGTAGGGGCATGACTGCCCTTTCCCGATAGGGTTCAGGTGCCAGTTTTCATCTTATAAATTTATGCCTTCAGTGGAAGTGCCACTAATTATACAGTCTCAGTGGATGGCTTATGACTGTGAGATACATTCATTAATTGCCAAAAATCATTCAAAGGTACATTGCAGTTCAACTAAGCAACTATAAAAAATTTAAGCCGCACTTGCCAAAATGTGGAGTTGAAAATCTTAATGGGGTAATGGAGTCTAGATGAAGCTGGAGGTCTTCCTTACCTCTACTGGAATATTACTATAATTATAATGTTTGTCTCAACCAGTTAGAGCTCCCTGAGGTTTCATACTGTTCGCAAGATGAATGGAAATGTATCAGTTTGTATTCCCAAGATGGCTTCCAACTTTGTTCCTTGTCGCCAGCTTAGCAGTGAATCTTATGTCCTTGCTTTAGAACACATGGATATTGTCACAGCCCACGTCCGTGCCTCCCTGGCAGAAGGGTATGAGAAAGAATGGCAGTCTAAAGAGCTCTTTTCCTCTAACCTGTAGTTTGCTTACTTTTTGGTTTCAATAATTATCTCTGGAATCACTTTGCTCTAAAAGACCACTTTGTACTTTCGCTTTTCTCACAATTCATTGGCCGAACAAAAGTTCCACACATTATTCCTGCCTTAGACTTGACAGTGCCACTCCATTGCTTGTCTCTAAAACATTTTTGTGCTATTTGGATTGTGGGGAGGAGGGCTGTCGCTGAGTAGGCAAGAGCTTGAGTTTGGCCTGAGGTCAGCGCTTGCCTTGGTCACTAACTGAGCTTTCACCTTCAGTAAAACTGCCCTCAGGAGCCTCAGTGTCCTCATGTGTAGATGGGAAAAACATCCAGGCTGGATGGAGATTAAACAAAGTCCTGATTTTGAGCTACTGAGCACAGACCCTGGCACGTGAGCAGTGCTCAGTGAATGGCAGGTTCATATCGCTGCTATGGTCATTAATGACATAAGTAGAGACTTTTAGATGGGAACTCTGAAGTATCATAGAAGGAAAAAAAAATTACTTTTATTTGCTACAGAAACATTGCCCTGACAGCCAGCCCTGGGAGCTTCTTGGTGATCCCTGTGTATCCTTACGTTTCTACCTTGAAGCAAGTGTTCTTCTTTACAGACATGGTAGCCACTCACATCTCACACTCAGAACCCAAATCACAAATGCAAAATGGAACAAAAGCCCACTGTGATTACTATTTCCTATGTATGAAATGAACATTCCTTTCGTGGCACATATTGCCTGAAAGTCAGGCTTGTGTTCTTGTGTTTCCTTCCTTCTGGTCTTTTAAATTCGCGTTTCTGTGCACATACCCGTGTGTTTTTCTTTTTCACATTGGCAGATGTGGTGCCTGTTTGCTTTGGTGTCTGGCTTCTCTGCACTTGTTTATACCAGTGCTGTGTGAGCTTTTCCTTGCATCAGTACAGTACATGATTTTCTAAAATGGCTGCATCACCTATGAGTTTAAGGATGTGTCATACATGATTTGACTATTCCTCCAAATCTGGATATTTAAGTTGTTTGCAAGTGTTGATATAAATAATGCTGCAGTGAACCTTCCTGTATGTTAATAATAGAGGAGACAACTCAGCACCTACGATATGTTTGGTGTTCCTCTTAGGATTTCACAGGTACTCGCTTGTCCTTAGAGCAGCCCCGAGAGGAAGGTATTATTACTATCCCACTTTTACAGAATAGAAGAAAGAGAGAGGCAGAAGTTAAGTCAGTTCTCCAGGGTCACATGAGGGGTGACGGATGGGCATATGGACCCAAGTCCGCGTTCTTCATCACGTCTGTGCCCTCAGCATCTTGCAGGGTACTTTGATTTCCTTGAGATGAATCCCTGAACACAGAAGACAGTTCAGAGATGCTAACCCCATCTTCAAAGCTTTCTGCATGCAGTGACATTTGTGTCCAGGTAAGGTTGTGCCAGTTCACGGTTCCTCCAGCAGGAGTGGCATGTGAGCGCTCATTTGCCTGAATCCTCACAAAAAAATTACGATGTTTTGTTTTAAATACTAGCAACAACGGTTGTCAGTTTGAGAGAAGGAAATGCCAGTTTTAGAGAAATTTTTTAATGTTTGTTTATTTTTGAGACAGCATGTGAGAGGGAGACAGAGCGTGAGCAGGGGAGGGGCAGAGAGAGAGGGAGACACAGAATCTAAAGCAGGTTCCAGGCTCCGAGCTGTCAGCACAGAGTCTGATGGCCCAATGTAGGGATTGAACTCCTGAACTGCGAGATCATGACCTGAGCCGAAGTCAGACACTTAACTGACTGAGCCACCCAGGCCCCAGGAAATGCTATTTTTGTTTCAATTTGGATTTTTTTGTGAATCACAGAATTTTAGAGCAGAAGAAGACACATATCTCTTTAGCTTCTACCTCTGCATTTGACAGACAAGGAAGCCCCTGGAATCTGGCTTTTGGGGGCTTGTGCAGCATAGCAGGGTGACACAGAGGTCAAGCCAGGTCCAGAACCTGGACTTGTTGCTCAGGGGGCCCATGTAGCATGTGAGAGGTTGGTGAGAAAAACTAAAGAACCAGTGGACCTCTTTTTCTCACTCACCTCCGTGGAGATGCTAGGAGTAGGTGACTTGCTAATCTGTGCTCCTGTTTATTGTGTCTCTGTGCACCAGGTCCCATGCGAAGCACTTTATATTATGTCATCTCATTTAGAGGATGAGCACACAGGTTTGGCAGGGTGGAGTCACTGGCCCAGGTCACACGGACAGGCCCAGTCGAGTTCCCTTTGCCCCTAGAAGATAGGACTGCAGTGCCTCTGGGTGCAACTGACCAAAGTGTTTCGCACAGTGACTGGCGAACAGTAAGCATTGAGTAAATGTTTGTTGTTATTGCTGATGAAGGGACCTTTCAGTGTGTAAGTTATTTAATAACAAGAGAGTCTTAAAGCTTTAAAACGTTTCAAGGATGATGACAGGAAGGAACTTAATTTTGAAACCTTTTGTTTAAATTAATAACATAAGAAAAAGACTGATGTCATCGGTGTAGTTCCTTTGAGAAGGAAAAAAAAAAGGTGCTTTATTTAAATTGAAATGTACTCAGACTAAAGGCATCCAGTATTCTCTGAACTGTGTATTTTAAAATAGATGTAGGAGACGCTTTGTAGACACACTTGATACCATAAAGTCAAGGTTAGCTGGTCCAGTGATATGTGGCAGCCCTGCTCCTGATCTTTAAACAGAAAAGAGGGCTTGTTTGTCAAGTTAGGGTTTGGTTTGGAGGCACTTTTGCTATTGAGATGGGCCTGGTCCCGCTGTGAGCCATGCGGCACTACCGACAGGGGTCATGAGCCATGTGGCATTTGAGATGAGAGCAGGTGGCCACTGAGAGGGCCCCTGGACGTTGCCTTCTGTGGAGGCCAAGGAGCAGTGGGTGTGACTGTTTTCATATTATCATGACACCTCACTTCTCAACTAGGAACGGTTGTCCTTAACCCCTGGGATTGGTAAACTTTGAAGTGCAGACACCTCAAATGCAAATTTGCCTGTGGGTTTGCAGGCAGAGTTCTTATTTGCCAGGGGGCACTAGAATGAACCAGTGTGCAACAGGGCCCTTCCCGTCCCACCAAGCAGCGACCCCTTTCTCTAATGGGCCGAGAAGAGAACAGATTTTAGAATTTGCTCCATCATTCTGGTGTACCACACCTAGAAGTCTTGTTTCCAAGCCTCCATCCACACCCCCTTCAACTGGAGTCAGGTCAGACGTCCTAGTGCCTTCCTGCCAGTAGCTGATCCAGGACCAAGTGCTCATGGATGGTCGGATGGTGGATGGCCCGGAGGACTCAGGAACATACATAAGAAAGAACTGGCTCATGAACAATACAGATTGTTCAAATTTCCATTGATGTCTATAAAATATTTGTCAGATGGGTCCTTGCAATTTAGAAAGGGGCACTAAGCCCTCTGGTCTGGGAACGTAGGTGCAGGGAGTCAGTGCATGCCGGAAACAAAGGAGTGCTAAGAATCCCGCCCACAAGCCTGTCATATCTTGGCTGTTAAACAGTGTTGATCTTTTCTCTGTCTTTTCTGGCTTGATTTCATCATTCCCCCCATCACTTTTCCCAGTGATTAGTTGAATCAGAGTGATTTTATCATACTCGTCCCCTATTTGAATTACTCTCCACTATGCAATTATCCTATCACAGAAAGTCCTATTTTCTCCCCGTCAGATGTCTGGAGTAAATGTGAAACCCGGAGTGGCCTGCCCATTACATAACCTCTGTCATCTGCTTGGTAATGGACTATACGTAACTTTTTTTTTTTTTTCTCAGCCTAGCAAATTACAAATAACCTTAGCTTCAGTAATTGCCATTAACATAATGGTGCCATCATTATGGTAGCATTTCTTAACTAATATTTTCTAGCACCTTTTTAATACCACTGGTGGTTTAAATAATTTTTTCAAGTTCACTCAGGGGTTGATGTGTAGGTTATTTTAACTTGAGAGCCAGATTGGATTTGATGCAGTGATGCTGCTACTCGCCCGTGTACAAGATGATTGTGCCCAAAGCATTATCTCCCACCTTCTTTGTTCAAACATATTCAAGCCACCAAGACCTCAATTGATGTTACTGAGCAATTTATCCAGTTTTAAGTCCCTATAAATGGACAAGAAATGGAATCAATTTGCTTTTAGTTCATTAACATTTCAGGGAAGATATTCCACATACTGGATGAGGGGGAAGTGATATACATCAATCCTCTGCCAGCAGTGGGCCCCTGTTGTGCCATGCCTAACTGACACCTGGAAATGCTTGACTGTGTCACAAGAGAGAGCTCATCCGAGGCACTTTTGACCCAGCTCCCCTTTATCCTGAGTTGCTGACGACTTGCGGGGAGAAGGCAAAAGAATTGTGTTCAGTGGTGTTGTTATACAGACAGGCTGCCCCAGCTTTTCCTTTGTCTTCAAAATCCAAGCCTCCACTGGGAGTAATACAAACCATTACACAGCGGGAGGGATCATCTGAGGCCCCAGGGAACTCCGAGCAGGCACAGACAAACCTGCAGTTGGAGGGGAATCGGTAGGAAGTAAATCTGAGTAACTGTGGGCATCTCTGATTATAGGCATATGCTTTTAGGACAGATTCCAACACAGCCAGGGGATGTCATGATGCTGTGATTTTGGAATGGTCCACATAATCGAGATGAACAGCACAACCTGAAAAATGTAGATGCACCAAAAAATAATAAAGAGAAGAATTTTGGAGAATTTATACATGTGTACTAGTATTCTCTAGAATGTCTTTCTAAGGGTGAGTTCTCCAGAACGAGTATTGCCTTTGATCTTGTGGACCAGCTCTGGGGCAGCCACTGCTTTCATCCCACTGATCTTGGCTAGAATTGTAACCTCCTTCCGGCTTTGAGGTTGTACTTGCTTCCGGGGCCAGGTGCTGATCCATCCAAGTGACTTTCACCCCTGTGCTGGACAGACCTCAGGTCTCCACAAGCTTAAACATACTTCACGTGTGCGCACGTGCACACACACACACACACCCACACACACACAGAAGATTATAGGATGTTATCTAGTTTGGTAGTATATCAGGCACAACATTAAGCATTTTATTTGCTGTTCAAATTCATCTTCTCTCCCAAGCAATTAATTAGAAATGTCTAAAAGAACAAGCTTCCCTGGGAACTGTGAAAAGGCACAAAAAGCAAGTCGTAGCTAAACTTTCTAAGTGAAGAGTCTGTTATTTTCCAACCTTGCATAAGATAGTTAGTATAGTTTGATAGCACTCTGAAGCTCAGACCTGTAAATAAACTTAATCTTGTTTTACTTAGTTTCTGATTTACATTGATAAAATGATAAATCAGGCACTTGAAAAAGAGTGTATTGCTTAAAAATAAACATCCTTGCTTCTTGGGAAAAGCTAAAAGAGACTAGATTATATATTAAGTTTCTCTCCCCTCCTATAGCTACCTGCTGTTTGCTGCAGAACTGATTCCCATTATAGCTGTACTGTGGGAAGTAATTGCTGTTGTACAGTAATTCAATTTCAGTGCATTCACGCATCAGTTCACCAATAGGGGTTTATCTGGAGAAACCTGGGACTTGAAAGCTTTTTATCAAGAAATTCCACATGCAGCAAGACGTTTTTCCTAGGTAACGAATATCAGTATTTGCATTTAATAAACATTTACCTTCTCAGAAAAATGGATTTTTTCCCCCTGCAGTAGAGATTTACGCCAATCTTCCAAAAAGCTAGAGGGTACTATTAAAGGAACTTCCTCTAGCTGTTTTTGACTGGTGTGTGTCTACATATGTATGACTAAAAAACACATCTATGTCTTTATGTAAATATATATATATTTACATATATATGTAGCTGAGGCATGGAGAGTAGGAGGCACTTAAGGAAAGCATGATTTGTACACACATATATGTAATATAAGGGATTAATATCTACAGAGACTGTATGAATACTTCTGGTTCAAAGACTCACCTAAATCTGTAGGCATTGTGAAAATTGCTGGTGAGCAATATTTTCAAAAGGATATCCATTAAGTTGGAAAGGAAATCAACCACTTAGTTTATGAATTTCTAAATGAAGGGCAGGTTTATAAGACAGACTGGATCTTCCTATTTACAAAGACTCTGAGATAATAAGAACTCTTTACATATTAAGTCCAAAATGAGCTATAGATGTCTTAGGAGCTGAATATACCTAACACTGCTAGAAGGGCCTTTCGTACTTAGCCAGTAGAAGAAGAGACTGGATACATCCAAAAGATTTTTCTGTCTGTTCACTTCTCATGTGATCTCAGAATTCCAAAGTGTGTTTCTTAAAAGAGTAGTAAATTTATTTCAGGCAAAAATACAGTGTTGGGCGGGGTTGGGAGGGGTTGATATAAACAATTTTCTTGAAGAGAAATTGTGTCCATTTATTTGATGCATTTATCAGGATGTATTCTTGGAAACAAAATGAAGGTGTGTGGTATCCCTTACCAGCTTGCCTTCCAGACAGCACCCGCCTGCTCATGTTCCCACTCAGGAGGCTGGAGAGGCTCTCCTTCTCCACTGTCCTCTCTGACATTTGGCTGCTATTTTGATCTTTGTTAGTCTTATAGACACAAAGTAGTATCTCATTTTGCATTTTTCTTTAATTGCTCAGTGTTTAGTGTGGTGGCTCTTCTCTGGCTCCCCACTTGCCTGCACCAAGATTGGTGTCTCAGAGCATGGGGATCCGTGTCCCAGCATAGAGAAGGTCTGTGCCGGTCCTCCATCATCCCTCGAAGGGGTGTGCAGCCCAGGAGCTCAGTTGGACACACTTCCTCTTCCTTTCTGGACTGTATCATGAGAACAGCTTGGTAGTGGGGGTGGGGATATGGAACACTGAGCGCTACCAAACTGCCTGGATTTGGAGTGCCAGTTCGGAAGCGTTTTCTGGGAGTCCCAGTGGTTTAGCACCTGAGGACTGTGGTGTCTGAGTGTTTCAGATCCTCCTACTGCAGAAGAAAGTCAGTAGTCCCGAGGGAAGTTGAGCTTGGTACAGCCCTGCTCACTGAGAAAGGACTCCATTTCCAGCTGGCTCATTGCTGGGCACCAGTGGTCACTTTGGGTCATTTCTTCTGAAGGTACCATCCTTCTATATTCATTGGTCAGTTCTTTTTCCCTTTTTCTTGTAAACTGCCTATTAATGTCCTTTCCCATTGTCTGTACTGTACTGATTCTTTTCCTTGTCCCTGCTTGCCCCCACTCTAGCCCTGGTACCTATCACAGTGTCTTGAGTCTCAGTTAAGTGCTCATTAAACATTTGTTGACTGACTTACAGATCATCTTGGACTCAGGATAACTTAAAGTCAGAGTGATCCTAGGCTACATCTCTTCCCTTTGTTGTATTTTTTATGTTTATTTATTATTATTGAGACAGAGAGAAACAGAGCATGAGTAGGGGAGGGGCATCATGAGAGAGGGAGACACAGAATCAGAAGCAGGCTCCAGGCTCTGAGCTGTCAGCACAGAGCCCGACGTGGGGGTCGAACCCACGGATCATGAGATCATGACCTGAGCCAAAGTTGGACACTTAACCGACTGAGCCACCCAGGCGCCCCACATCTCTTCCCTTTGGCCAGAGATGTCCTGAATGATGAAGGGGAAAGAATAATATTAGAGTTTAATTGCAGAGAAACTTCAGGGCTCAGGGGCCTTCCAGAAATCCACCATGTGTTCTATGTGAATGAGTCCTACGTATGCTGCCCCAAGTCAGTCTACCGCCTGCTTAGACTCTAATCCTCGGCTTCGTCCCAGTCCCTCCCCACGTGGCCCTCCTCCAGGAACGAGGTGAATAGGAGACTTGAAATGGGCAGAAACCAGGCCAGCTGCTCAGAGTGGAAATAAAAATGAACAATTTCTATAAAAGGAATCAAATAAAGAACTGTCTGCCTCCCTCCCTCCCTCTACCTCTCCTCCCTCCCTCCCTCCCTTCCTCCCTCCCTCCCTCCCTACCTCCCTCCCTCACTCCCTCACTCCCATTTGATTGGAAGCAGTGAAGGAAGACTTGACTCCTGGACAGGGGAGGAGGAGGTCAGTGTTCTGAGGCTATGACTTAGCAGAATAATCATGAATTTCCCTGATGTTCTCTGAGCCTGCCTGAGAGATATGGTTGTCATGCACAGCTGGGTGCTAGAGCTAGGGTGTTTGCCTCCAGGCTTGGCAGATGTTTCTCTTCATATGGCAGGTGGTAAGATGGGCAGCTCACTCCCCCCAAGAAATGGAACAAACTGATGTATGAGCAGGTTCAAGGAGCTTTTCATAAATTTGAGCATAATGTCATGAAGGAGCGTTTTGGAGTGATGTTGAGAGTAGTTGCCAAGCTCCCCACTCCTGGGCTTGGTGCTGCCCCGACTGTAGCATGTCTGGCTCAGGGCGCCTGTCTAGAGCCCCGCCCCACCCTGCCAGCATGGTCTGTCATGGCATCCTCATTGCTCCCTTTATTCAACTTTTGAAAGCTATAGTGAATCCTATTTAGCTCAGTGTTGACTTGAGAATTGTGGTCTCCCCACTAGAACCCCAGTGTCATGAGGGTGGGACCGTGATGGTTGTGCTTCCCCTTGTAGCCCTGGGACCCAGACTGGACACTCGGCAAGTATCCATGAATAAATGAACTTGCCACCCTGGTGATGATGCTCTCGTGGTGGGGGGGTGGTAAGCTTCCCATACCTGGGAAGGCCACCTGGTCATCAGGGCATGGTCCTGGGTAAGGGGTCCTGAGTGTTTCCTGTGTGTTTGTACCTGCCCTGGCCCCAGCTCCCCACCAGATGATCCGTTTCTCCTCTGTCTCAGAAGTTGGGATTTGCTTTATGTTGTGCAATGATGAAGAAAAAGAAAAAGAAAAATTTCTTTCCCATCCAAAGTGGAACATCGTTTAAAATCATATTTCCCATTTTCATTGCCTATTTTTATTCTCCATTTTTAAAATCCGGTTTTGAAAGATTTCCTGTCGCTTTGGTCAAGACCAAGTGGACCAAACAGCCTGGGTAAGAGAGGCTCGTGGCCATGGAGACCTGTGTGAAATTACAGTGCTGATCCTTGCCTTTAGCCTAAGTAGCAATTATGTCCCATCAGGGTGCCCACATGGAGGCTTTGAGCTCGCCTAGCTGCGCTCTCTGACTGCCTCTCCACTAGAACTCAAAAAGGGAGGCGTTGTCTGCAGGTGGAAGATGTGCAGGACACTAGCTGAGCTGGAGCGGCAGGGTGGGGGCAGCTCAACACAGCAGTATCACACCAAGGTGCTGGCTGGTTCCTCTGCTGATTTTTCAAAGATTGGTGTCATTTCTACACCAGACCAGGTAGCAAATAATACCACTTAATATATACTCAGCCGAGGCAAAAGAAATCTTAAAAGGTTTGTGGGTGGGAGGAAATTATGGTGAATCACTGAAGTGTCACCATCAATAGATCAAAATGACAGAATAAAGCCATAATAATAATAATAAAAGACCATTGGCTATAATTGTATAAATTACTGGCAACAAATTAAGGGTTTTCAGTAATATTTTGAATGCATAGTTAGTATGTTTAACCAGGGAATGAGCTGGTGACATCATTTGTCTGTTTTTGGTTTTTGCTCAGTTTCCCATATGGAGGTAAGGAGCAGCTGGTCCAAAAAACACGGAGAGATTATTTACGTTTTGTAAATTAGGTTACGAGGGGAAAATGAAAAGGTAGTTGGGAATTCATTGGCATTTCATTTATGCTGCATTCAGCAGAGGGATGACAGCCCTTTTGAGTAATCAGAGTCTTTGTTGAAAATCAGCTGGGATATCGTTGACTGTGCATCTTGAGCCATACTGGCTTCTGGAACAGACAACATATAATGCTTTTGTACGATCAGGGCAAATGGGATTCTGGTGTGTGTGTGTGTGTGTGTGTGTGTGTGCTCGCGCGCGCGCTTTCTAATTGATTTTGTGTGTTGGTTGGGAAGGAAAATCATATCCTTGGAAATATACTTAGTGTTTCTCACTGTGCACTCAGTGATTCTGGAGCATCTCATCAGGTTGTTTGATGGGCTTCTCAGAGAGGTCCTTCTTGGGGCCCCTAGAAGGCTGTGGTAGCCATCAGAAAGCAGACTCTCATCTCAGTCACAGTGGGGAGTTGCTTGTAAACACCTCAACCCCAGCCAGTGAGGAGGAGTCTCCTCCCCTCAAGCAGGTATCTTTGGAAGAATGTCAGGCCAGTCAAAGGTGCAGGCCCTTGGCACTTTAACCGAGAGGTGAGCTGGCAGGTACCAGTTACAGAGCACGGTGGAAGTAGCCCAAGGCAAGAGCAGGGCCAGATGTGAGGCGGGCAAGGCCCATGAGCAGTTGTTTGGACAGCTAACTGGTTTGCTCTGTGTATCATCTCATTCAAATGTCTTGTTGAGCCACATAGCCTGGCTTCAGGAGGACTTCCCCCAAAAACTCAGTGGACCTCATCCCTTGCTGAGCTGGGATTCTGTCCTTGCAGTCTGGATGTTTATCATCTGGGGACAAGGTAGTCCACAACAGGAAATCAGAGGTGGCCTCTGAGGTCAGACATGGTGGAAATGACTTTGCTCTAAGGAAGTATGTTCTGCCTTCTCTACTTGACAAAAATGAACACAGGGTGGACCGAGTGGGGTTTTCTCCTAAAGCTGTGTGCATGTGTGTGTGTGCATGCGTGCATGTGGACATGTACACACCTGAGTGCACTAATGGTGTAGGGGATGGGAGCTGGGGAGTGGAGGGCGACACATGAACTTTTGCTCTCACAGAAATTGCTTCAGTGGAAAGAGGGAGGTCAAAAACGAGCAATGGTGTCACAGTTATAAAGCAGTGGCCCCTGGCCAGCCCTGGCCACAAACAAGTTTTACTTGGTCCCTGTGTATTTTGACAAAGAGAATAAAATCACATATAAAAATAGGAAGTGATGTAAAAATATCCAGATTTAAAGCTTTACAAATTGAGAGGTGTACCCTCCTTGGCCCCCATCCCCACATGGCAACAATCTGCATGAATGTTCATTTTGTTGATTTCTGGGCTGCCCCCTGCTCATGTATGTGGCTGCTCTGGCCCCAAAGAGGGCTGAGTTTGCAGCCTCTGGAGTAGTCAGATGAGGGCCACAGCCTCTTTTAGGGGACGGGGAGGAGTGTTTGAGTGTATGCAGCTTGAAAGCTCCTCGGCAGGTACTCGGAGCTTTCACAAATCACTCTGGACTTTGTCCCTGTTCTGTCTACAGCATCAGCACATTATGGAGCGTGTCTCCTCAGCCATGTGGCTCTGTTATGCTCTCTGTGTATCGTCTCATTTAAATGTTATATCCCTGTGAAGTGCGACTGAACAATTCTTGGCTGGGGAGAGGGGAAGATCACGGGATAAGACAGCATTGTAAAGGGATATGGGATTTCTCTCTCTCTCTCTCTCTCTCTCTGTGTGTGTGTGTGTGTGTGTGTGTGTGTGTATGTGTCTTTAAGTTTGTGAACCACTGGATGGGACTCTTTCTGAGATTTGCTTCACCTTTAACATTTTAGAATTGTAGCCCTTGTGTTAGGCTTTTATGCATAAGAAGTCCTATTTCTTTTGTTGTGTATTTTCTCCCATTTCGAAGAAGACTTAGATCTATGTAAATAACTCCCAATCCGGTCTCATTCATAGAATCAGGGAACAAAAATCAGAGCATACCCCCCTCCCTCTGCTGCCCCTCCCTACAGCACACACTTTCCTACTAGAATGATGGCGGAGACAATATCTCTCACAGGGAGAAGGGAATGAAAAATGCTCAAAGTGGTTACATTTGAATATGTGGCACTTATCTCTCTGTGCAGGCACCTTATAGAAAAATAATTCATCAAACTTCATTCAAGAAAAAAAGAACATTACATCTTCGTCAACAACAACATCAAGAGCTCACCACGGTAGGAACGGGACAATAAAGGAATTATTTTAGCAGAATTAACAGGAAGAAATTAGCCCCCTGTATCCTTCCTTTTTATCATGGTGTGGTGCATTTGCATATGTTGAAATTTCACATTTGCATAGTCAATGACTTTAAATTAGATTCTCACATCTCCTCTCTGATGTTTGTCATGTGTGTAACACGTCTTAATAACTGAGTTGTTAGCATTTAAAAAAAACAGTTATCTAATCATTGGCCCAACCTGGAACATACCAGCACTGAGTTACCTTTACAATCTTTTAGCAGCTTAGTAAGATACAATTCACACACAATACTATTCACTCGTTTAAAGTGTACAAGTCAGGAGCGCCTGGGTGATTTAGTGGGTTAAGCGTCCAACTTGGGCTCAGGTCATGATCTCATGGTTTGTGGGTTCGAGCCCTGTGACAGGTTCCGTGTGATAGCTCATAGCCTGGAGCCTGCTTCAGATTCTGTGTCCCCCTCTCTGTGCCTTCACTGCTTGTGCTCTGTCTCTCTCTGTCTCTCAAAAATAGATAAGCATTAAAAAAATTAAATAAATAAAGTATATGGGACACCCGGGTGGCTCAGTCAGTTAAGCGTCCGCTTCCATTAAGGTCATGATCTCACAGTTTGTGATTTTGAGCCCCATGACAGGCTTTGTGCTGACAGCTCAGAGCCTGGAGCCTACTTTGGATTCTGTGTCTCCCTCTGTCTCTGCCCTTCCCTTGCCCATGCACTGTCTCTTTCTCTCTCAAAAAACAAACATTAAAAACAATTTTAAAATAATGTATAAAAGTCAGTGTTTTTTAGTTTATCCACAGGACTGTAGAACTATCACCCCAATCAACTGCAGAGGCTTTTCATCAACCCAAAGAGAAGATCCTTTACTCACTGGCAGTCACTCTCCATTTACCCCCAAACCTCCTTCCTCCAAGGACAATAGGCAAACACTATTCTACTTCCTGTTTCTACACATTTACCTTTTCTGGATGTTTCATATAAATGGAAGCATACAGCGTATGGTCTTTTGTGATTACTTTCACTGAGCATAATGTTTTCAGAATTTATCCATATTATAACATGTATCAATACTTCATTCTTTGTTATGTCCAGATAACGTTCTCTTGCATGGATTTCCACATTTTTGTTTACCTGTTCATCAGGTGGTGGTCACTTGTGCTGTTTCTACTTTTTGCCTATATTGACTTATGATGCTGTGAATATTTGCAGACACATTTTTGCATGGACATATATTTTTATTTCTCTTGGTTACATATAGGAGTGGAATTGCATCATGCGGTACTTCTACAATTGACCTTTTGAAAAACTGCCAGACTGTTTCTAACATTGTTGTGCCATTTTACGTTCCCATCAGTGATGTTTGAGAGCTCTGATTTCTCTGTATCCTTGCTGACACTTGTTTTTATCTGTTACACACATTACTGAGTGCAAAGTGGTATCTCATCCTGGTTTGACTTGCATTTCCCTAATGAGCAATGAAGTTGAGCATCTTTCTGTGTGCTTATTGGCCATATGTATATCTTCCTTGGAGAAATGCCCATTCAGATCCTTTGCCCATTTAAAAATCATGTTACTTGTCTTTTTTATTATTGAGCCGTATATATTCTTTATATGTTCTAGATACTAGTCCCTTATCAAATATATGATTTGGAAATATTTTCTCCCATTCTGTGTGTGTGTCTTTTTGCTATCTTGAGGATGTCCTTTGTAGTCAAAAGTTTTAATTTTAACAAAATCCACCTTATTTCTTTGTCCCTTTTTCATGCCTGTACTTTTGACATCGTATCTAAGAAGTCATAGCCTAATCCAAGGTCACAGAAATTTGTGCCTGTTTTCTAAACGTGTTATATTGTTAGCTCTTATATTTAGGTCTTTGATCCATTTTGAGCTAGTTTTTGTATATGGTGTGACGTGGGGGTCCAACTCTGTTCTTTGCATTTGGAGATCAATTGTCTCAGTGCCACCTGAGACCTGTTGAAAAGTACCCATGACACTCAAAGTGAGTTCCTTCCAGCTTTGACATGTAATCAGCTGAATGCTGTCATCGGAAGAGCTGATCACTGTAGCTGTGATCCCAATAGCACTCTTATACCGATTCTGACAAGCGTATACCAAGCACTCTTCATATGTTATCTGGTTCAGTGCTTACAACCCCCCTCTGAATTGGGTAGCATTACTACCAGTTGTGAACCCATGCTACAGGTAAAGCAGCTGAGGCCCAGTTTCTCATTGTAGGTAGCTGAGATTTCAACCCAGGCAGTTTTCCCTCTCAACCTGTGTGTTGTAGTGTCTCCTCTTGGGTTTAAATTAACATCCCATAAACACTGGCTGTGAGGGACCTAGCCAAGCACTTCAGGTGAAACATGCTGGCGCTTTTCAGAGTACACGGTTCACTGGAATAGCCTGGGGAATGTTAGAATGAAGATTGCATTTCCGTAGGCTGAGTGCATTTCTAGTGAGCTTAGAGAAGTGGATGTCGCTGGTCAGGGGATCACATTCTAAGTAGAAAGAGATTAGTTCACTAGCTGTCAAACTCAGGGGCCCATTGGAACTGCCTGCAGGTGTAGAAAATAGGGATGCCCAGCTTCTCTCCCCCAGGGTTCTAGTTTACTTAGTCTGGGGTGTGGCCTGAGCATGGGCATTTCCCAACTTCTCAGGATGTTCTAATGGGCAACTGAGTCTGAGCAGCACTGAGGTATCTCGTTCCACCCCTCTGGGAGCCCCACGGGCAGGTGCTTCTGTCTGCTTTGAGGGGTGAGGCTTCTAGCTTGCAGAGGCTACCTGACTGCCCTAAGATCACACAGGCTGTGCAGTCCCAGGGGAGCTGGGGTTCCAGTCCAGGCAGGATTGCAAGGACCGCTCCCAGCACTCTCAGCATCATGGCCTCCCCATCACAGTCAATTTGAAAAGGAGTCTGAGTGAAGCAGGTGACTGTGCCTGGCCTGAGCCAGCCCTCGGAGAGAGTGGTCTGACCCTCCACACACAGGGGCCTTGATCTCTTCTAGGGATATGCTTCACTCCCGGCTACTCTGAACTGACCCACATGTGAGGTTCTAGTCCCTATAACTCAAGTTCAGGTTCTCTCATTTATCTGGTTACTTCCTCAGGGAATTGGGCAGGATGAGCAATGCTTTGAGCTGATGCTTGCTGGGAGCGGGGCAAAGTGCTCCTTTTCTTTGAGAATTCCTGCCATTTTAATGGGATGATAAAAGTTGAGAGTAGCTGTGTACTTGATTTGTCGGCTCTTCCAGCCCTAAGCTGCCTTCATCCCTTCAAGGCTGATTGGCCGCGAGGGCTCACCGCACCTGCCCTGACTGCGCTTGGCCGCAGGGGCTTTTACCATCCTGTCCACGTTGCGGACTGCGAGCTGTGTCTTCTAAATCAGATAGCCTGTGTCTCAGAGTTGGCTGCTATGGGAACTAGATTGCAACCATGAGGAAGAAGCCGGTTCCCAATCCACATGGAGTTTACTGACCACTGGGGGAGATGGATGCTGAGCACAAAGTTAGAGGAGTGGGCAGGCCTGGAAGCAAGGGGTCACGAGGGCAACCAAGGACTGAGAGAGCATAGCCTGGGACCCAGACATGGCAGAGGATGGGCTCCAGGCAGAAGGAGATTCACGTTTGCGGCTGGAGAGGAAGCTGAAAGTGAGGCAAGTTCACAAAGCTGAAAGGAGAACAGAGCAGGAGTCGCCTTGGAGCGGGGAGAGCAAGATGAGGGGCCATCTGAGATCTAGGAGGTGAGCTGCTCCCGGGGGGTGGGGGTGAGGGTGGGGTGAGGCTGGTGCGGTGGGGTAGAGGTGGTGGATTTGTGTGGTTATTTGAATGCCTCTCTTGCCACCAGGTTGGGTCCGTTGTGCCCTTTGTTACCCTCAGCACCTTGCAAACTTGGCTCCGTGGGCAGAAGGTTCTTCCTGAAGGGTTTGGGTGTCATGCTAAGGATGCAGGAGGCAATGGGAGGGTTTGCATTTCTGTCTCTGCATCACTCTCGGGCTCTCTCCGGTTCCCGTTGTCCCTAGGCAAAGCTGCCACGTTCCCTACTTTTCTCTGTGCATCTGACTTCTATCCACCCACACCTCCCCTCAAAAATGTATTTTCTCCTCTCAGTAATGGGGAACAGCTCCTCCAGATCACAATGGGAGGCTCAGCTCCTTGGTTGCTGCCCTGCTCTTCTAGCTGAGTGTACTTTGAGGGGTGGAGAGAACAGATGCTTTGTATAGCCCCAGGAGCCAGAAGCCCACCAGGATCGCTCAGGAGGAGGGGGCTAAAAAGTCCTTGTAGCCTCTACTGTGCCAGGAGGAACCCTGAGGTCTATTCTCAGTGGAAGCAAAGAGCCCCGCTTTAGAAAAATGTCAGCTACATGTAGCAGATGGATCTGTTCTGGATTATCCTATATTCATGAGTCCGACCCACCATGCAGGCAGTAAGTTTGGGCACTTTCTATGGGTCAGCCCAGGAAGGGCACTCGCCCATTAATTCTCAAAGCTTGTCTCCTATGGAGAAGGGGGGGGGGGTGCTCACCTCTTTGAAGGCAGTTTTGTGGAGACAGTCTGTAATTGTGTTCTTTCATCAATGGCTTTCTAGAAGCATGCTTCCTTTGTCCTTAGTGACCCTAGCAATTGAAGAAGGCCCACCTTGGGATTGATCTTCTCTTGTAGAAGTGGGAGCAAGAGACCTTTGCCCACACCATTTGTTTCACCTATGGAGTTTTGATGCACTTGATAGTCAGTCGACCCTGGTTCATTTCTTCCTTGGGAGGTAGCATGTCTTCCTGGGCTTTGGAGCCTTGGAGACCTGGGGTTAGCCATCATTTACTGAGTGTGACACCTTTACCTCTCTAAGCCTCTGTTTTCTCATCCGTGAAATGGACATGATAACACATCAGGCATCGTGACTCTCAGGGTAGGGGCAGGGCTAGCTAGGTTTGTAGCTGGTTCCATCAGAGTCTGAGCCCAGATGGCTCCCTCCTTGAAATGGAGACATCGATGCACTTGGCCCCAGACTTGACATGAAGGTCCAAGGAGAAGCATGAGTGCAGCATTAGCCTAGTGTCTACGAGGGGGAAAGGCTGCAGATTAAACAGAACAGTTTAAACAAGAAAACTAGATTGATAACCTGAGCTTATCAGCCCCTGCCTTTCAGCCAAGGGTAGGATGCTTGTCCAGTGTGGGCAGCATTAGCCCAGACTTTAATGGGATGATGCACCTAGGGGAGCCCAGGGGTCACAGACAATTTTGACAGTTATATGTGTATTTTAATCTATATTAGAGAAAACATAGCCACACTTTAAAGCAAAATTACATAAGAAATGTGAGTTGCTTTAAAGAAATGTAATAAGGAAAGGTGAATTGAGGCCAGGTGCAACATGTTTTTTTGGGGTGGGGGATTTGGAGACTCTCTGGGGCCCCACCATTAGAGAAGGGGATGAGTCAGATGTGCTGGTCGTGGCCATGACAAGTGATGTAACAGACATATGCAAAACAACTGGGGTGATCTTGAGTGAAGCAATGTGTTAGAAATAGAATCAGATTTCTAACATCATAGCATTTATATAAACTAAAAGCATATAAAACAGCACAGTTAAGGCTGTTTATCAAATGGATTAGAGTGGATGCCACTGGGGATGGGGGCTAAGAGTGTAGGTCAAGGTTGAAGGGGAAAATGCAGATGAAGAGGGAGGGCTTGCATGGACCAGTGACGATAACATGCTGAGTGTGAACAACTCAGTCTTCTGTGTACGTGGTAGCTGTATATTCACACACAGGGTGAGCTGCAGATAGACATGTCGGTATCTGTCTGCACGCAAGGCATAGGCGTAGAAATGGTGGTGTGCAAACATGGGAAGTTGGAGCCATGGAGCAAAGGTAGAATGATGACCTTTAAGGTGAACTTCTCTTAAACTTCCTTTGTATGTGACCCCCCACACATGATGGCACTCCTTTTTCTCAACAACCTTGTGAGGGAGGTAATATGATTACCCCTTCTTTACTGAGTAAACTGAGGCTGGTCCAAGGTCATGGAGGGAAAGCATGGTAGAACAGGCACTGACCTAGCCCATCTGAGCCCAAAGCCCAGGCCCACAATTCATGTTACACACAAACTCCTTCAGCTCAAGATGCCTTTAAAATTGGTGTACCTTTACACCCCCACCCTGGTTAATACCTGCATGGCGTCAGTTCTTTTGTCTCTACATTATTTAAAACAGTCCTTCCCACAGTAGTTAAAGGCCTTGTAAGCAATATTAGGTTGGACCTTTTTCAGTGGAGGAAGATCTGTTGCTGCAGCCCTTTCGCCCCTGCTGATACTTGATTTTGTGCCTCTGAAGTCCAGCGGTTTACCACCTTATTTCTTCCTTCCTTTCTTGTTCATTTGCATTATTGCAACAATAATGCCGTCTCCTCCCCATCCAGGAGCTAGCCAGGCAAATGGCTTCGTTCCAAATAGCATCTTCATGCTCTCTGCTTGTGGCAGGCAGGGATATAACATTGGGCTTCCACGAGTGTATCTTCAAAATGATTTACCAGGAAGATGCATGACTTCTTCGGTAGACAGCTGAATCACCCAGAACGCTTTATGGTTTATTTCACTGTCCACACAGGTAGATGAAGCCATGGAGCCCGTCCTGGTCATTAAGATGTAGTCTGGTTCTTGCATGCAAAGCATTTGGGTACCTTAAGTGAGCCCCTGGTCTGGCCTGAAGGCTGTTGGGAGGGCTCTGTGAGTGCTCACAGGGGCAGACAACGCCCATAAATCGTAATCACAGTGGAGCACAATGGAAGAGGTAAACAGTTTTGAAACTGTGCTATAAATTGTCATCCGGGGATGATTCTGTTTTATTATGGAGGTTAAATTACAGCAATCATCCGCGCACAAAGGCGCTGCAGTAAGAAAACATTTGGGAACAATGTTTTTCTCCTATGGCTTGGGTGATGGGTGCACAGGAATAAAACACAGTCACTTGTTTACCGCAGGCCAGAAAGGAAAATATGAGCTGTAGCCCACTGCAAGGTGGGTGCTCTCATTTTTTTTCTTTTATGAACCAAGGGTTTGTGAGCTCATTGCTGTTGCCATAGGAAAAGAAGTTATACTTGACTGGAAGACAACTTCCAGCTATGTGTGACTTCTTTCCTTACCCTGCATTCCCCTCCACTCTTGTGTGTGTGTGTGTGTGTGTGTGTACGTACTCTGGCTCTGATGGGCTAAAAGAAAATGAACTAGAGAACAATGCCTGTCCCACTGATCACCAGCTTACAGATGCTGCCTTTCTGAAGTTCCCCAGCACACCATCCTGAAGGGCCTGTATATTTCGGGCCACCTGGTTCAGTGGTGAAGAAGATGGGCCTTAGAAAAGCTCCCTGAATCCAGGTTCAAATCCTGAGTCTGCCTCTTGAACAGTGTGTGACACAGGGCAGGTCATTTCTCTTTCTGAGCCTCAGAATGGGCAGCTATAAAACGAGAGTAGTGACTTACCTTACCTGGGGTGGGGGGGGGGGGGGCTGTAACAGATGTGCTGCAATTCTGGACACACAGTAGGCACCCAGTAATTGCTCTCTCAAATTATTATGGCCAAGTAGCAATAGTAATGAGTGCATCACAGCACATATTCCTATAACCCTGTTATTTTCACTAATCTTGGTATTACTTTGCAGTCTTTAGAATTTATATGTAAAAGCAACCCAGTTAGCTCCTGAAAGTTCATCTTGTTGCTGCAGAGAGATTATCACCTTCCATCCTGTTTACCATGAATGGAAGCTCATTGGCAGGGCCATGCCATCTCTTCTTGACCATGCCCATCCTGTTCTGTCTTCACTGCCCCTGTGTGAGGTGTTGTTTCTGAGTGGAATCCTCTTTGCCAAGATCTGGCTTTTCCTCGTTGCTCAGGGTTCAGCTCCGGTTCCCCTTCTTAAGGCAGCTTCCTTGGCCACCTCCCCCAAGACAGAACCCTTCCCCCAAGTCCAAATGCTGCCCTCATTCCTATGGCACAGATGGGCAAAAGGTGTTCCTCAAATTAGGGAATGAACAGATGTTTTCCTAATGTGCAGGAGATCCGATTGGAATATTTTGCCTATGAAAATATTGGAAACTCAAAACATTTCAATATATCGCCATTAATGAATAGCCTTTTAGCATATTAGGCAACAACAGGGTTTTTCAGGAGAGGGTTGTAAGATGCGCTCTAGTGGGCAGAACTAAAACTTCTAATGACACCTCCAGCTCCTGGTAATTACAAGTGCAGAGGATTATGAGATTGAATCGTCAAACCCTAATTTTCTCATGGCTTTAAAGAGCATAATTTGTGACGACCTGTAAATATTTATTGAATAACTCATTATGAATTTTATATGCATTTATTGGATGATACTGTAGGGGTTTTTTTTTTTTTTTTTGAAGAAAGATTTCCCCCAAGGTGTTGGTTGAGTCACATGGTTATCTCACTCTGGAGGGTGACAGAGGACAAAGAAAAGTGGCGATATTGAGAGAGAAATTATTTTAGAAAACGTAGGTGATGGGCAAGTTAATGCTACTGATATTTATTTTATTTTGTTTTGTTTTCCCTCCATCCATTCACTGATACATGTTATTTTTGATGCATTTCAAAGGACATTGCAGACTTGTTGATAGCAATTTTCAATGCTCCATTTGTCATTGAGAAAGAAAGAGATGTGTTGTAGAAGTTGGGCTTATACATATGTCTCATATAGTTAATGCAAACATTTGAAATGGAGTTAGTAAAATATTCAGCTTCATTAGACAGAACCCAGTCTTTTCTGGGCTTTAACTTTAGGTGTGACATGACTGGTTATTATCACATATGCTATTTTAGACAAATATACTGTTGACAAATTTTGAAGTTTTTGTAGTATGAGGAAGGGCTTTCAAACAGGTATTTCCAACAGGAAGAGCTTTACCACAGAGTATTCAAGGCTTGCTTTGGAAGGGCTGAGGGACCAGATACCAGGGAAAGCTTACTCTAGTTTTTAGGAAACCAGGAAGTGTAGGGAGGGTCCCAGGGGACACTCCACCCATGGTTTCAGGTGTCTGCAACACTAAAATTGGCAATTTGCTGGAGTATGCCAGAAGCTGCTGGCAAAGCCTCCTGTGACCTTGAGCTGAAGCCCATGTGCCTGCTCCTCACTGCCCTAGAGGCAATACATGGGCTCCATTTCTCTAGCTCTTCCTAATCTCCCCAGAGGACTTCTCACTGGCTGAATCTAACCTGGACCTGCCTGGAGGATTCTGGGAAATGTAGTTTATGGGCGTCCAGCTTCTGAAATACAGGCGCCAGCACATGACCCAAGAATTTGCACAAGTATGTTTACCGAATCTTTTATCAGAAACCAAGAAATTTTATACCTGGAACTCTATACCTAGAATACCTGGAATATGTGTAGTGTTTTATGTATCACCTGTTTTGGGTACTATGTACATTCTAGTATCATTTGGAGATACAAATAATAGTATTCCGCTTTTATAAATGTTTGGGATTAAAATTCACTTCTTGTATTCTGCCATATGGAACTTTAATAAATTCACCGTGCCCAAAGCAAATGTGTTTGGATGGATGGATGAGTGACTGGTGAAAGAAGACCTTATATAGTGATGGTTCTCCAATGTGTATGTGATTTCAAATGGTCTTTTAAGGGCCCAGGGGTAGGGATCCTTCCAAAATGCAAAGGAATGAAGTGGAAATGATATCCTGACAACATGGGGTTGTGCCTACTGGGCAGGAGCGTCTGGCTTGGAGCCCTGTGAAATCGTTTATGTGGCTTTGGACTTAAGTCTCCTAACACTACCCCCAGGAATTCTCCAGGATTCTGTGTTAAAGCTGCACAATCAGGTTAATGCATGTTTTGGATGGATTTCAGCTCAAAGGACACCTGGCCCTTCTGGCATGGATGTCTGCCGTGCTCTGCCTTCCAGGAGGCCATTCTCCTTACTCAGGTGGCCACACCCTGACTTTCTCTCCTCCTTCTAGACTGTCGGTAGGGGCAAGAATGGGGTGCTGTGTGACACATGACTCAGGCCTGGACAGTCTTTCTTTGACTTCGTCATTTGTATGAGGATGGGTGCTTGACCTGGGTCAGCCCAAAGAAACTCCCATCAGGGACTTGTTTTGGAAAGATGAGGACAAAGGCACTCTCTTTTCACCAGTGTGGCCGAGTTGCTAGGGTATAATTTGGAGGTGCCACTGTTCTGTTCCCTTAAGGGGAGTGCCAGCCCCAGAACATACCCCACCAGTGACACAGGCCATGTGGGCCATCTCACACATGCTGATGTGGAGGTACATGGTGACACAGTCTGACACTCTGAGTCCTGCTGTGGCCGAAGCTACCATTAGTCAGACATTTTACTTTTATGAGCCAATTACTCTTCTCTCCCCCACCCCCCGTTTTTCTATTTTATTTTATTTTATTTTATTTTATTTTATTTTATTTTATTTTATTTTATTTTATTATTTTTTATTTTTTTCCTGTAGGACAATATTTTTTTCTTTTATAGTTTATTGTCAAGTTGGTTTCCATCCACACAAGTGCTCTCCTCCATGCCCATCACCCCCCTTCTTTTCTCCCCCACCCCCATCAGCTCTCAGTTTGTTCTTAGTATTCAAGAGTCTCTCATGGTTTGCCTCCTTCTCTCTCCCCATCTATTTTTCCCCTTCCCTCCTCCATGGTCCTCTGTTAAGTTTCTCCTGTTCCACTTATGAGTGAAAACATGTGGTATCTGTCCTTCTCTGCCTGACTTATTTCACTTAACGTAACACCCTCGAGTTCCATTCACGTTGCTACGCATGGCCAGATTTCATTCTTTCTCATTGCCCTGTAGTATTCCATTGTGTAGATGAACCACATCTTCTTGATCTGCTCATCAGGTGATAGACATTTAGGCTCTTCCCATGCTTTGGCTATTGTTGAAAGTGCTGCTATGAACATTGACTCTCCCCCTTTTTTTGGTGAACCAGTTTTCTATATCTGTCACTTGCAACTAAGTATGTCCTATCCACCACTTATTTTAAAAAAAAAAACCTGAGGGGTGCCTGGGTGGCTTAGTCGGTTGAGTGTCCGACTTTCGCTTAGGTCGTGATCTCCCGGTTCGTGGGTTCGAGCCCCGCGTCGGGCTCTGTACTGACTGCCAGCTCAGAGCCTGGAGCCTGTTTCAGTCTGTGACTCCCTCTCTCTCTGACCCTCCCCTGCTCACGCTGTCTCTCTCTCTCTCCTAGAAAGAAAGAAAAAAAAACATTAAAAAAAAAAGCCTGAGACTATCCTATGATGTTACAGTGGGGCACCTCTTACAGACTTGGATAGATGTTTCCGTTTTGACACTCTGCTCCCTCCCTCTTTGGTGTCTACTTGGAATATAATCTCCTGAGAACAGGGCTTTCTTTTCAATATCTGATAAAACTGTAAGCTCCACATGGCAGGAATTGAGTCTGCTCTGAATGAATGAATAGCCCTCTGCCTCCTTTCTACTCCCCCAGCTTTCAGGATTTATCACTGGGATGTGACTGCATGAAGGTCAGTAAAGATTAGGGGGCCCACCGACTGACCCTTGCCTTCCTGAGGGTCCACTCCCCGGGCCACCTCAGCCTTAGAACTTGTTACGGTTCCTATACCTCCTGGTTACATCATGAACACCAAGCTAATGGGATTTTTGGCCAAGCTTTTGCTGTTTGATGTCTCCAGCTTAGATCACACGCACAAAATCACTTTATTTCTAATTTTCAATGTTAAACCTCACCATGATCGTATCATGTACTAAACAGTGCCCAAATTGAAACGGACATAAATATATGTTGCTTCTAGTTCTCTACGAAGGGGTTGAAAAGTAATTACAAGCATGCAAGAATCACTGTGTACTTTTATTAGTGTCTTTCACCAATTTATTTTTGTCAGACTGTGTGTGTGTGTGTGTGTGTGTGTGTGTGTGTGTGTTCTATTTGGGGCAGTGGAGTTGGTTCCTGTTCAAATTTGTGTTACACAGAGAGAGATCTCTGTTAGTGCTATGATTCCAAGGCCCTCAGATCATCACCAGGCTGTGCAATTACTGTAAAATGTAATGTCATTGGGAAAGTGGGGCTTGTATTAACTGAAGTTGGCTTTTGGATTTTAGTGTTTTTCTGATAATGGATGCCCTGCTTTTTCCCCCTAATCTTTTTTTTTTCTATATAATATCTATTCTTTTATTTCCTGGTACTTTACTTTCTGGTTTTCTGCTGAAATCTGCCCTTTCCTGCACCCAACCCACAGGGTGTCGATGAGCAGGCATGGGCATGAGGCCAAGGCTTGTCCAGTCGACAGGTTGCCACAGTCCTCACCATGGTGCATGGGGTCCCAGCTGCTTTGGCCTCGCCACCTTCCTGATCTTACTTCTTGCCATTTTCTCCTTTCCTCACTGCGTATCATCTCCTACCTCTGAGCCGTTGTGCCTTCAGCCCTCTAGCCCAGAACGCTTCCCCCCCACCGGCCCCCAGAGAGCCAGCTGTCTCGCCCTGCACTTCATTTTGGTCTCTGCTCAAATGTCAAATGTCAATTCGTAGAGCACTTTTCTTGTTCATCCTCACTAAAAGCACCTCTGGCTAATACACCCCCCGTGTTGTTTAAGCACCTTTGGGTTGGGCTTTCCGTTCCTGGCTACTGAAGAGGTACAGGCAAGAATGCTGCCTTCTTCCAGGCTTCTTCAGTGTGTTCTCACTGTCCTCCAAGAGTCCCAGCACTTGGACTCCAGCAGCGGCGGATCCCACGTCCCCACAGTGGAGCCCCGGGTAGATCCCTGACCCAGTGCCCGAGTCAGAACAGTAGTGCCTGTTTGCTTCCAGGGAGCTAAGTCAGCAGACATTTAGTTGGAGGTTGTGTGGAGAGAGGATGAGACTCAGAGGCGTGGCATAGAGACAAACTCAGTCCTGCAGCCTCCTCTCTGACCTGCAGGGACCAGGAAGGTTGTTTCACCCCATCATCTGGTACACGTGTGTGGGAGGGCAGCACACAGGAGATGCTGGGACAGGGAGCCCACCGTTATTGCCACTAGCATCCCCTTCTCTAGGTGCTCAAAACCCTGTGGGGCTGCAGGCGCTAGAGCATCTCCAGTAATTAACAGACCCTAGATACTGAGAACGTTTTTCATTTATCCACCTGATGATCCTTACAATAGTTTCAAAATCTCTTTGTTGTCTTAGTTCCTGGTATGGCACTTGTATAGTGTACATAATTAACTGCACTTCCTTGCCTTCCAAGCTACAGTGAGGCCTTTTATGTTCTGTTCTGTCTTTTTTCTGTTTCTTGTAGTTTAAGTACCTAACATAGGGCCCGAGTCAATAGTAATACTCAATAATTGTCAAATTAAAAGAATAAGAAATAACATTTATTGAGTGTTTACAATGCCCAGGCATTGTTCTAATCTGTTACATGTTACATAAACTTATTTAATGTTTGCAGCAATATTAAGGGGCTAGGTGGTACTATTTTCCTGTCTTATAGATGAGGAAACTGGCCAGAGGTATTGTTAAGTTACTTGCCAAAGATCACACAGCTGGTATGTAGATGAGCTTGGACTTACAGCTGGTATGTAGATGAGCTTGGACTTGAGCCCATCAATATCTAAATAATATTTATGCTAATAATGTGCAGAAATAACATATAATAATAATATGGTAGTCATATAATGTTACTGTGTCATCTAAACATATATGAGAATGTTTTATAACAGTATCATAGGCTGCTTACCCACTAAACATTTATTGAACCATACTTCTGTGTAAATGGTAGGCATTAGAGAGATTTAAAATGAGTAAGGCAGTTTCAGGATCTTCAGAAGCTTACAATCTTGAGTTAGTGATGGAAAAGGTGTGCACAAAGCTGTCCTGTGAGGTGACGGGACTGAGTATTATGATAAAGACATAACATTGTGTTGAAATATACAGGCGATGGTGATTGGTGCTGGTGTGTGCACCAGGACAGGGCTCTGAGAAGAGGTGTGGGTGGGCTGGCTGGGAGCCCTCAGGGTGGTGGGAATGGCAGGGCTTGGGGGGCAGCGTGGTGACGGGGAGCCATGTTCAGTGATTTAGAAGCAGGATGCCTTTCTGTGTGAAGCTGATATTTCAGAACTTGGAGCCTTGTGTTTTCTGCAGGGCCAGATGATTAGAAGACAAATCATTGATAAGAACAGCAGTGAACAAATTACTGACAGGTTTAAACTTCAAAAACACTCTTGGGTGCCAGGAGATAAAACTGACATCAGTAGAGGGTCAGGGGTGGCCCACCAGGACTGGCTTGAAGTTGCCAGGGTGCACAGCTGGCTGCTGGTGAAGGTGGAGAGGTGCCCACTGGAGCCTGATCTGGGCTGGAGCTGCCTGCAAGGGGAGACACCACATGCAGGCTCTCTGGTTGTTTGGGGCTCGGCAGACAGCCTTCTCCAGACAGAGGGGCATGGGGGTCTGGAAAAGCACTTCCCGTGTGGCTGCCTGTGGACAGACACTGCAATGCAGCAAAACAGTTTAGTGTCTCTGCTGTTTGGGTGATGGTTCTTGGGTAGTGAGCACTTGAAACAGATTTATTGCATTCAAGAATTCCTTTCAACATTTTTTTTCTTCTTTTTTTTTTAAAATATTTTTATTTATTTCTAGGAGAGAGAGAGAGACAGCGTGAGCAGGGGAGGGTCAGAGAGAGAGGGAGATACAGAGTCTGAAATAGGCTCCAGGCTCTGAGCTGGCAGTCAACACAGAGCCCGACGCAGGGCTCGAACCTACGAACCGCGAGATCATGACCCAAGCGAAAGTCGGACGCTTAACCGACTAAGCCACCCAGGCGCCCCTAACATTTTTTCTTCTTGGGAAAATGTATTTAAGTGAATTTAAGACTCACCTGAGAAGCTTGTTGAATACAGATGCATGGGCCCACACATAAGATTGGTTCTGTAAGCTTGGAGGAGTACTGGGAAGCCTAGGTTTTAATACCATCTTCACTGCCCCTCCCGGCCCCCCACGCCCCAGGCAGGTTCCCTCCTGGAGGGCATGGGATCTCATTCTCATTGAGCCAAAGCAGTGATTTCTAGAGGAAGGTTTATAAAATGCTCCTCTGTGATGCAGAAAGAAAATATTAGAATGTCTCTTCTAAAATACCTATTTTTGTATATCTTTTATAATGCACTTAGTAGAGCAATAATATTTCAAGATGACGTATACAATAGTGATATTTATATATTGTGTATATAAATGTACCTGTTAGCAAGTATATGCTCACTGTTTTTTTTTTTTTGCTGATAAGAATATGCATTTTTATTTTTATTTTTTATTTATTTATTTATTTATTTTAATTTTTATGTTTTATTTATTTCTAGGAGAGAGAGAGACAGCGTGAGCAGGGGAGGGTCAGAGAGAGAGGGAGTCACAGACTCTGAAGCAGGCTCCAGGCTCTGAGCTGGCAGTCAGCACAGAGCCCGACGCGGGGCTCGAACCCACGAACCGCGAGATCATGACCTAAGCGAAAGTCGGACGCTTAACCGACTGAGCCACCCAGGTGCCCCAAGAATATGCATTTTTAAAAATTCAGACCATTTGAAGGAAGATTTTAGGATTTGTTTTGCTGAAATAGACCAGGCATACTGTGTCATAGACAATTAGAAGAAGTAGTAATGAAGTATTACATTTCACTTATAATTAGTGAATAACTAGTGTTTTATTGAGGTGTGCTAAGTTATGCTGGCCAGGCCTCTGTCTTGTCTGTTTCCAGGAGAGCCTGGGCCCATCTCCCTGTCATTACAGCAGGGAGTGCTTTCTTACCTGACAGCCAGACCCTTATTAGGCTACAGATTCCTCCAGGGCGGAGCCAGTGTGTCTTTTTTCTACTTTGTGTCTCTGCCCCTACCTTAGTGCCTGGCTTCCCGAATGTGTGGATGTGGTGACTGAATGTGAGAGAGAAGGACCGAGAAGTGGAGTGAGGGATGGAGGGGGAAGTGGGGAAGGAGCGGGGGAAGGTTGGGAAGGCCTCTATTCGTTGTCCTTGGCATGCTGGGAACCATAACAAAAGCACATTGTGTTTTGGTAGTGATAAGTCATTTATCCCTCTTTTCTGCTCAGTGTGCCACCTGACGAGAAGGAGGTGTCTATTCCTTAGAGGTGTCTATGTATCCATGACTGGTTTGGATTCCTGCTTGGCTGCTTATTATCTCCATGGCCTTTATAGAAGTTCCCCCTCCTTTGTGGGGGTGTGTGGTGTGTGTGTGTGTCTCAGTTTCCCCAAATACTGAAAAATGGAAACTGGATTGACCCAAACCTCAGCTCTTCTGATTTTTCTTTCATGATTTTTTGCCTTCTTTGAGTCGCACCTATAGAAATGTTAAACAGAATGTTTTCCTTCACATTGACTTCCTTTTTCCTTAAATTTATTTAAAAAGTAGCTTTTAAATCACTACTGTTGAAAGAAAACCAGCTGGCCATACAAAAAGGTAGTTGAGGAAGTAGAGTGAAACCCAAACAGCCTCGCTCAGCTCTTCACGGGGCCTTCAGGGCTTTGAGCCCGAGGGGCCCAGCACGCCCAGCAGAGATTTTCCTTCGCTTGGTCTCAGTCAGGAGGCTTGGAGAACTGGAAAAGAAATACCTGGGGCGCCTGGGTGGCTCAGTTGGTTGAGCCTCTGACTTTGGCTCAGGTCATGATCACACGGTTCATGGGCCCCAGCTCCACGTCGGGCTCTGTGCTGACAGCTCGGAGCCTGGAGCCTGTTTCAGATTCTGTGTCTGTCTCTCGCTCTGCTCCTTCCCTACCCTCTCTCTTCTCTTTCTCTCCCTCTCTCTCTCTCTCTCTCAAGGATAAAAACACATTTAAAAAATTAAAAAAAAAATACCTTTCTTCCTGGGAAGTTCAGTGTGCTTAATAGGGTGACTAATGGCTACCCACTGTAACTCCCCAGTGTCTTAAACTTAGGCATTTCCATTGGCCTCCACCTTTGACCCTGGAGGATTCCAGTTAGTTACTGGGTCTCTCTTGTTGCTATTTTAAATTTATTTTGCAAAACTGCATGTGCAGTGTTTGAATCATAGTTAACTGGGAAACCATGTGTCTCTTATAGCTGTTTTCGCTTTAAATAAATAGGGAGCTGGGAAGACCCGACTTCCATCATGAATCTGTCCACCCATGCCAGTACTTACAGGGCACTGGCCCATGTCTGTGGGCTGAGCTTACTTCCTGCCTTTGACCCCTCCAGGGTGCTGAGAATAAGCAAAAGGGTTTTAAAAAAAAGGTTCCCATCCTTGAGGAGGGGGAAGCCAAATCCTGGCTCCAGAGGCTTGGTGACCCTGCTTTGAAGCTGGGGTATTGTTAGTTCAGGCCTCATTTATAGTGACCTCTTTGTAAGCGTCACTTCCTGAGATGACCATAACATGCATGGTGGTGTAGAGAGATGGTGATGACCCAGAAGGCTCCTCCTGAGTGACACGCACCTCCACCATCTGGTCCAGCTCAACACCAGGGACGACAGCTGTCTGAAGGGATCCTTTTGGGCTGTCACATTGGCCTGCTTCAGGGAACCTGGCTTGGGATCTGTTTCCCCTTTAGAATATAAATAGCCCTTGCCAGAGTTTTCTGTTTTCTGTTCATAATATTTAGATGTTAATTATACTTGGGATCTCTGTGAATTTGTTGACACAGCATAATTGTTACCTGATAATTCTTCTCATGCATCTTTTTAAAATTAACAAATTTTAAAATAGACAGAAAAGCAGTTTAGGTTTACAGAAAAATTGGGCAGAAAGCACAGAGTGTTCCCATATACCTCTTTTCTCTCTCTGCCCCCTACAGTTTTGCACTGTTTTTCCTATTATTAACATCTTGTGTTATTGTGGTACATTTGTTAAAATAGGTGAATGAATATGGTTACATTGTTGTTAACTAAAGTCAGCCATTGATGTTAGGGTTCACTCTGCGTTATAAAGTGTTACAGTCAGTTCAGGGTGCTGTAACAAAGTACCATCGATCAGGAGGCTTATAGTCAAAGGAAATTTGTTCTTCATGGCTCTGAAGCAGGATGTCCCAGATTAGGGTGCGAGCACTGTCAGGTCCCCATGAGGACTCTCTCCCGGGTTGCATACGGCAGACTTTTTGCTGAATCTTCATGTGGTGGAAAGAGAGCAAAGTGGCTCTCTGGTCTCTTCTTATAAAGGTACTAAATCCCATTCGTTATTACACCCACTCACACTTATGAATAAGGGGCTGGGAAGCCAGTAGCTGATCCCACAAATGGGAAAGCTGGGATTAAATCTCCAAATCTCTGCCTAATTCCAAAGCTCCCTGTCTTCACAAGCGCACCTTTCTGCTGGTGAAGGAGCCTGAGGAAGAAGCCATTTAGATGCTCTGTTAGAATTGCAATACTTCTTCATGGGAGACCAGCTGAGATGGAGATGTTTATTCTGTGTTAGTAGTAAGTCCTTTAGATGATGACGTAAGATGATCCTTGTCTTTCTCCTGCTTGTTTTTCTATCAGATTTGATATATGCCTTGTAATAAACACCCTTAACACAGAACCTGCTTATGTCTATATTAAACATCAGAAGATTGTGGGGTCACAGAGTAAAGAATGAAATTATGCTAGGTCAAGATCAGAAATAACTTGTTTTGGCTGAAAAAAATTTTTTTTAATTATCTGCTCCTTCATGAAAGCACTTTTGGGGTCTGTTTGCCAGGTGATCCTGTGGATCTGGTAAAATGACTCAAGGCCCCCTTCTGCCCATCCCAGGTAGAAGTGAGAGGTACTCCTTGCCTGGGGTCCACTGCGTGCACAGATAGCCTCAGGACCCTTGCGTGTGCTGACTGGTCTGTTGGCCCACTTTCCTATTTCCTATTGCGGACCCTAGAAAACAGGAGCCTCTCATGGGGACTGGTATACCCTGCAGATACTTGTAAATGTTTATTTAGCAAATGTAATTATATAACACTACATGCATTTCAAAGCAGGCCCACTTACAGAAAATCACATCTTACATGTATTTGACTCCCAATGTCTGAATACAAAGAAGTTCATTTTCTTGAAAGAAAATTCCTGGACTGTCTGTGCTTGTGTGTGTGTTGGAGTGAAGAGCTGACTACAACACATGGCTTGATCAAGAACACCCAGTGTGTCAGTCAGGGATTAAACTGCATTTTGACTCTAATCCAGTTCTTTAACCATAGACCCCTTTGCTGCCACGTGCATGGGTTCAGCATAACCAATTATTGTTTCTTTTGAAACGTGCCCCTCGTTCTCAGCCTTAGCAAGTATTGATGCTTTTTGATGGGGTCCTTTTTTGTTTCATTGGCTGGCATTGCTGCTGAAAGCACTGTGACCCATCATTCACTGAGACATTTTCACTGCAAGATAAAATATGTTTTAACTGACAGAATCTCCATATGCAAGTCAAAATGGATCATTTTCTGGTAATTTTATTGCTAATTCTCTGATATCTGCAATATTATGTCTCAGTTAGAAAATGCTCCATACATTGAACTCAGAGAAACATCTACTTCCATTAAAATGGAAATTCAAAGCACATTATCAGGAGTCTCTTGTTTCCTGAAGAAACGTTGCTGTTTCGTTACCCGTTCCTCAACTTTTTCCTCATCCTGTGGATTATTGCGCGTGGCGCGAAAATTACTGGCTCATCTTTCTTGTCTGTTAAGAGAGAGAGATTCTCACTTGAGAAAGCCACCTAATTGTGACTGTGGCTTTTTCCATTAGTGTCCTGCAGTTGGAGTAAGAGGCTCCAGGCTCTGTCTCAGGGAGGGAGGGGCCGCATGGGTCTAGGGGTGGCTGTGCTGCTGGCAGGGAGAGGAGGTGTTTCAGAGAGTGGGGCGCTGAGCTTCTGAGCTGTCCTCACAGTTATAGTTCTCAACTGCACAACCACACTGCAGGGCTCAAGGAAGGGGACTTAGGAAGATTGCATGAAGCTACGTGGGGAGCGCCCACACTCCCTGTGAACACTGAGCCTCCACATCGAATCTCTCCCGGCCTGGATTTTGCAGCCATTCGTTCTGAACATTGCACTTTCTCATTAGGAAGCCCTCATTAGGAGACATTCCTAAGAGGCAGCTCCTTTGAGGAATTTTGAAGCAAAGACTTCACGGAGCCCATCAGCGGTACCAGCCCCATCTGCCACTCCTCCTCGCCACAGCCCTTAATGGCTCCCCTGACTCCACGCCAAGCTGTTTCCTCCTTATCTTCTCAGAGCATTGCTGTGTTTATCTTTATTTCACTGAGCTCCTGTAATTTTTGTCTGTCTAACTTTTCATTATCCGCTTCCTTATCTTTAAAATCACCAATAAGCTTCTTTTTTCTTTTTAATTAGGTTTAAGCCTCTTTTGTCCACATAGCTTCTTGAAAAATCACACCACCCCAGGCCAGGCACCCACCAAGTGCAGCCCAAAGCAGGGCTTTGTTAGGGGACGGTCGGCCCTGTTTCAGCAGCTCTTCTTTGTTAGGACGAATGTCCTGTTCTGTCCAATCATGACTTCTTTAAATTCTAACCTCAGTTTCCAACCTCCTTTCTGTATCTGAGCATCGGGAATCTTCTGTTCTTTACCCCATTGTTCCAAGTATCCGTTTGCCTTCTGTGACGTGTCTGCAAATGCGGGCTGCCAGGATGTAAATTCTTTTTAAAACATCCCTTGGACAGAGAGCCCTTTGGTTCATATATTGCTGGTGCAATGTTTTCTCTATGGTGCATCTTTTGACATTTTACAACCGGAGTCGCTGAATTCAATTACACCTTCAACTTTAGCTCTTTGACAGGATAGACCTAGCTGCCCACCAGGCAGTGCTCCCTTCCCTTCCCATTCGTGTCTGTCCCTCTACAGCTTATATTGGGAGGGGATAGAGAGAATGGCCTTTCAGCAGGAAATGGACTGCCTTCCTCCATCTGTTTGTTTGTTTTTTAAAGATGTTCAATACCTGCACTCTTGCTAGAAGCTTCAAATGGGTTTCCAGCTGCACAGTTTAAGCCTAGTTCTCATTTTATGTGTTTAAATGGACATTTCAGATAAGTGTAGTGTTTTCCTGATTGAGGTAATTCCTTTGTAAAAAATTTTTAATTAATGCACCCTTTATTAAGCATCTGTTACACTCCAGGTATTGTGCCAGGCAGGCCCTGAGGTGGAGAAGTGAGCAAGCTAGATGTGGTCTTTCTCTCACTGAGTTTAAAGTCTGGGTGTTGGGAGGGTCATGACTTCATGAGGGTCTGTGTACAGAGGCTCTGCCCCAAAGGTGTGGAGTATTTTAGATTCTTCTAAAATAATGCACAGTTTCACATTTTGTGTATGCTTTACTGGAGTGTAGTCGGAAGCATCTAGAAGCTTCTGGATGACTGGCTCAACACTTCAATTATCAGCCTAGCCACATTGTGCCTACTTGTTCACATCCCAGCTGAACATTGTACAGGAGAGAGCTCTCCAGATATGTGAAGAATCAAGCCCTGTAAAATATTGGGAGTTTTGTGGGACCTCTGTTTTGAATGCATTCCCTACCTGTCTGCCTACCTGAATGGTATTGTAATTTAATACTTCCTTTGTGGTCTCATCAATCTCATTTAATGTTCTTTCATTGTGACACAATTCCAGGGCTTGTTTGCTTGTTTGCTTTCAGGTCAAATGTTTCCAGAATGCTATGGATTTTGAGTTTTTGAGTTTCATTTTTAAACATCTTCTGTCTCCTTTTTTTCTTGTCTGATAGGCAGTGGTAGCTTATTGCCGATGCTGACTGCCATTTTCTATTTTGTTAGAATGGTGTTTAAGGTCAGAGTCCAGAAGCCTTCATACGTTCATGTCTCCTGGTTTGTATTCTTTAGTCCTGAGCTTTCTCTCGTGTTTGAGCAATCTAGGTTTTCAAGCGTCGTTGGGATGTAGTATCTTTAAAGAGTGATTCATCTCAACAGTTCATGTGACTCCACCTTATAGGGGGAGAAGCTCTATCAACATGCCAACTGGCAGCCTCCTTTTTAGACTCACTGTCCTCACCAAGCACATTGCTTTTTGTAGAGACAGTTCTTGGAAAGTGAGCGCTGGTCTCCCTGCCTATTGCCCCGTATTCAAGGCTCTGCCTCGCTACCAGGTGATTTTTCTGAAGTGCCTCTCAGTTATATCACCCCTTCCTCAGCTCCCTCTGGCGCCCCACAGAGTGTTCCCAAGCTACTCATCTGATTCTCCTTAACTCATCTTGAATCCCTCCTTTTCCAGAGTCTGCCTCTGCCTTTGCTAAACTTGCAGAGCCTACAGCTAAGTCTCCTTCCTCGCAGTCCTTGTGGCTTTTGGTGCTTTGTCATTGATGACCTGCACTGTGTTGATACATGGGTGCATATGCTGGTCTTATTTCCCCAGTGGATGACAGGCCTTATATGAGCCAGGGCATTCTTCTTTGTTCTTCTAATTCCCGTGCGCTTGGCATAATGGAAGGTCATACAGCATGGCATCAGAGCACGGCAGGTGTACCCGATTTCTAGTTTTGGTTCTGTCTCTTTGCTCCCACCATGCAAGCTACTTAAAACTTCCATGAACCACTACTGAGCCATTTACAAAATGGAAGTTATAGGAGCACCTACCTCACAGAACCGCTGTAAAGATAGAGTCCCAGGGTCCTGTACAACTAAGGACAGTGGTGTGGTGTTGGTGGTTGTGTTATTGTTACTACTCCTACTAGTAATATTACTGCTATTCATACAAGATATTCAGTCAGTACTTATTAAAGGGACTGGAAGTTGAACAAACTGATCTGTACCAATTATATATAGACATAAACCTGGGGAAAGTTGATTATAACAAATGGGGGCACCAACACAAAATCCATGTGTAGAAAGGTCTCAAACAAAAAGCAGCTACCACTAAACTTTTTAAAGGCTATTCCTAACCCAAATCAGGCATGTCCTGGTCCCCAGGGCAGCAAGGGAGCCCACCCTGAATGGCATACAGCTCTAGCAATTTGAGGTTATTCCAAATAGGTCAATTTCAAATATGTGTGTGTAGAAAGGCAATGGTACTTTATTTTAAGGACATATCCATAAATGTTAGAAATAGTCATCCAGAACTTTGGGGGATACAGCTATGGTTGTAAATCCTGAAAAATTCTGGCCAATAAATCTGGTGATTTTCTAGTCTCATTTAGGTTATGTGGCTAACTTACCAATATAGCTGCTTCCTCAGAGTCAGACACAGCAGAACAATTAGGGCAGCAGAATTTCTGGGTAGCTCTTGAAAGAAACACAGATACTGAAATTTGAAATTATTGGGAAATATAGCCATCCCCTCATGGTTCATGACGAGCAGCTAAGTGCAGAGTCTCAGCCAGACTGATGCTGATGTGACCTGCACTTCTGCCCCATACCAGCCCTGTATCCCTGGTTCAGCAGGTGTGGGTGCAGGGAGGTCTGGGAATGGTATTTTTGTAAAGCCAGCGGGCTACTCCTGCTTCCCAGGTGGTTTTGATTATCAGCTGAGGCTGGGAACCACAGCTCTAAACAAAGGTGGCAGAAACGGCAGGACATTTTGATGAGTAATCCAGCGTCACCTCGCCCTCAGCCATGCGGCAGACACTGTAATGTACAAAAATGCCAGCCTCCGCTCCGGGACCTGAAGTGACCCCTTAAAAACACACTCTTCTCCCCTGGCGGGCTTCAGGGAGGGCAGTGGAGTGGGGTGACGAGAGCTGCCGGAGCAGCTGGCCAAGCCAGTCTCCCCACAGGCTTGGGCATCTTGCCACCTCGTCCTGATTCGAAAGTCAGGCTGACCAACCTCGCTCCAGGCGAGGTCGGGAGCCTCAGGAGAGGCCCCTCTGGGGAATGCTCTGTCCTGGACTCAACAGAACCATTTTTACATTTAGAAGGTTTTCCCACCAGGACATTTTTTATCCCGTTTGCCTGAAATTCTTGCTACCCCTAATTACCTCCTCTGTCTAGCTTTGGCCATTATTTTCTTTCCCCTTTGGTGTTTACTCTGTCAAATATTTAAGAGCAGTTATCATGTCTCTTTAGCCAAGCTATACACATTCAAAGCCTTCTCATTTTTGCACATAAATCTCCGCCTTCCAGCCCCTCAACACCTACCCATACGTGCTGTGTAGTGTTTGCTTTGGATTAGATCTTGGAAGTGGAAGAATTTTTCTCCTTAGAATTATTGGCATCGGTGTGCACTTTCTAAGTCTGCCGTAAACACACTCACACAGGGAATTAAGGAGACACGATCCAGTTTACTGTTGTTTTAAGTGTGGCAAAGGGCCTTCTAGCCCCCCGATGGTATCTCTTTAAATTGAATTTCAGGCATGGGCAAAAGTCAACAATGACTAGTGTTTCCATTACTTTAAACCTGATAAAGTATGAAGGATTTTTTTTTAAAGGCCTAAAACCAAAAAAGAAAAAAGCAAGTATAATAAAAAATGACGAACGGTGGTATGGTGAGCTGCAAGTTTAATGGGGTTCCAGCGGTTTCCATCTGTGGGCCCCTCCTGAGTGTCTTTGAGTCTCTTTATTGTGCATTCAGGGTTTTCTGTCAATGCTTTTACTTCTCAACAAAGCCAATTTAAATCATGCAAGATCAGCCAAAAGGAACAACAACAAAAAAGGGCAAAACTATTTAAATATTAAATTTAATTTCACTTGTCATTCTATTCAGTGGCTGGAATGTGAGGATCTAAGACCTGGGTCTGCTGGACCCCTCTGGCTACTTGGTTCTCACGTGTCTCTCCTTGGGCTTGAGTGGGATTCCAGCATTTAATGATACGTATCTTTTGTACAACATGGTCCATAAATGTAAGCCAATTACTTCATCTTTTACTCAGCAGCAATAACAAAAACTAAATTCATTTACAATAGCTGAGAGGAAAATGGCTATGTTGGACTTACTGAATGATGGCTTACCAGTTTCCATTCCTTCAAAACATATTTATTGAGGACATTCTCCGTTTTGGGCAGTGAAGATACTGTTGTAAACAGACTTTATAGTTGTGTGTGCGCGTGTGTCTGTGTATGAAAAATGATAAGTATGCCTTGGAGAATGGAAATAACAGGCTATGAGAGAGTGATTGGTGTTCTCTTTAGAGTGGGGATTAGGGACGGTCTCTGCAGAAGTTACAGTGTGACTCTGGGATCTATCTGTATGAAGGATGAGGTTGAGGAGAGGGACAGGGTTTGGGTTATGTACAGGTTGGCAGACCAGGGATGGGCGTAGGGATTTTATTTGAAGTACAGCTGGAGGCCATTGAGGGATTTCAAGCAGTAAGAGATATAATCTGATTTATGCTCTGGTTACTCCAGCTGCTGCAGGGAGACTTGCCTGTAGCCAATGAGAGTGGAAATGAGGTTAGCAAGGGGGCTCTTAATGTTTGTCAGTTTCCAGCGAATTGAAAACTAAGGTCTACACTCATTAGTGAAGAGATCAGCAAATGGAGTTGTATTAGTAGACATGGAGAGAGGTAGAGTCAGGGTACATTTGAAGTTAAAGTCATCAGGAATTGCACATAGATTGGCCACAGGGGAATGCGTGTTTGTGGGAAGGTTAAGGGAAGGAGAGAAACAAATGATAATGTCTAGATTTTGCTTTATAGCATTTAGTTCCACTCTGGCCACCTTAAGTTTGAGATGTCTGTTAGACATGTAAGTGGGGATATAAAAGATGTCATTGGCCCCATGTGGCTTATGCCCAGGGCAGGAGTCCAAGCTGGAGATGGAAGCTAGGGAGGACAGGCATATGGATGGTATGCTATAGTAACACAGTCATGTCACCAGGAAGAGTCTACAAATGGTGAGAGAGACCAGTTAGACTGCATCCACTTTTTACTTTGCTCTTTCTTGTTAGACTGGAAAGTCCATGTGCAAGTATACACATAGCCACACTGTTTACTGCTCTGCTCTCATTGACTGCTCTGAAACCTGGGGCCAGTGACTGTGGAATTGCTCAGTTATTTGTCAACAGGATATTTGGAGATCTACAAGGGCTGGCTGCATCATTCTGGTCTGGTTTCCTTACAGACTGATGTGTTCTGTGATGTGTTGTGTGATGACTATCCCCCAATGTCCAGACCTAGAAGTGGGGCTCTCAGAATGAAATCTGGACAACTCTTTATAAGACAGTGGTCAAAAGTAGGTTAGTTGCCATTCCTCAGAGAGGGAGAGAGAGACAAAGGGAGGGAGGGAGGGAGGGAGGGAGGGGGAGAGAGAGAGCGCTCATGGATAGAACCTGAGCCCAACTAATGGGGTAATGTTTCCTAAATCACATTAATCTTCTTTTTTGATCGTCCATGTTTGTATGGCCTGCCGTTCCCTGTCTTTGTCATGTGATACATGAATTAAAAACTGTCTTTTCATCTTAGTTTTTCTTTTTGCTGAAAACTTCCAGAGCTGTCTGCCAACCTGAATGTTCAGGTCACTGCAAAGACACTGCTGAATCAGTTATTTGAACCTAATGAATCTTTATTGGCACCGAGGTCTAACCTTGACACAGTGTGGTGAGTTATGCCTTGGCAGCTGCCGTAGGGCACTGTGTTCCCGTCTCTATGAAGCCCTTGGTAAATAATGTGGCTGGCTCCGAGATGTTACCAGCACCGCAGAGTCTACAAGTAGTCCTACAGAATAGAGGAGAGACAGAATGGTAGCCTGAAAATACAAGAGGTGCTCAGTATTAAATGTTAATGAGTAGCCCCCCCAAATATTGAACAATTATTGTTAGTGCAGTTTATTGAAAAATGGACCATATGGATCTAAAATGTCTATTAACCGTGATACTAATTTAAAAAAATAACCACATTCCTAGAGCATTAGTGTTTGTCAAAACACCTTCAGGGATGACATGTACTCTCGATTCAGAAACCGCCAGCAGCTCTTCCTTCATTTTAGCTTTTGTATCACCTTTCTCCCCAGGTCTTCTGGCAGAGCAGATTCTTCCTGGAAGCTTTGCCAAAACACAGTTGCAGGAAGTTTAGGCCCTTTGGTCTGTGATCCTAGAGATGAATGTAGGACCCCTTCCTTGTGGGCTCTTGTGGCTGAGGGCTCACCACAAATGACGGCCACATTCAACTGCTCCCTTACCTTTGGTTTATCTTGATGTGATGTGACTATGAATGTTAACTCCCTGGTCTGTGCCATGCCATGAGCTCTGTGAGCCTAGCCATATGTCTCATTACTCACTCTGTCCTCAGTGCCACCATACCGCCTGGAATGGAGGAGGGGCTTAATGGATATTTATTAAAGTGAGTGCAGTATGGTCAAGGAATACAATTAGCCCTGCAGAAACCTGGAATAGACAAAGGGATTTAGGTGTATCAAATATCAAATCATGTCCTTTGGAGCACAACAGATAAATTCCATAAAAGCTGTTGTACATTGAGGCTGTCCCATTTACATCTTTTACAAAAATGTAACGTGCTCAACACCAAAGGATGAAGAGGATGAGAACAACAGGGAACTCTCATTCATTGCCGGTGGGGATGAACAGCGGTAGAGTCACTTTAGAAGACAGTTTGGCTGTTTCTTACAAAGTGAAACATACTCTTACTATACAATCCAGAAATTGTGCTGCTTCGTATTGAGTCAGATGAGTTAAAAACTTATGTATATGTGAAAATCTGCACATGAATATTTATAACAGCTTTATTCATAATTGCCAAAACTTGGAAGCAACCAAGATGTTGCTCAATAGTGAATGGATAAACCAGGGTATGTTCAGACAATGGCATATTATTTAGTGATATAAAAATGAGCTGTCCAGCCATGTAAAGGCACGGAGGAACTTTAAATGCATAATGTAAAGTGGAAGAAGCCAATATGAAAGAACTCCATACTGCATGATTCCAGCCATGTGACATTTTAAAGAAATCAAAACTGAAGAGACAGTAAAATGATCATTGGTTGCTAGGGGTTTGGAGAAGTGAGGATGAACAGGTGGAGTATAGGACATTTTTGGAGCAATGAAACTACCCTGTATGATACTATAATAGTGGATAGATATCATTATGTATTTCTCAAAACCCATCCAATGTACAACACAAAGCATGAACCCTAATGTAAACTATGAACATTAGTTAATGATGCACTGCCTCATTAACTGTAACATACATAGCACGCTAATGCAATATGTTAATAATAGGGGAAGTTGTGTTTGTGTCTGTATGGCGGGGGTTGAAGTGGCACGTAGGAGTTCTTGGTACTTTCCCCTCAGTTTTTCTATAAACCTAACACTGCTCTAAGAAATAAAATCTATCTTTAGAAAAGTAATGTGTTGTAGAAACATAAGGGGTTGCAAGGAGAGGGTTGATCATATCTTTTTGTCGTTGGCGTTACCAAAAAAAGTATTACTTCTATCTGAATCTAGAATTCATGAATGGGTTTCTTTGTGAAAAGGAATATGTGATTTCATGTAAGTGAAGGAAACATTCTCTCTCTGAAGCCATGATAGCAAGAAGCACCGACTGTGGCATTTGGGCATTAACATTCAGTGTTCAAGGGGGTCGCTTGGACAGGCCACTCAATTTCTTCTGGCTCTGGTTTCATTATCTGTAAAATTAGGATGGTAATGCCTGAGAATATTTAAAATCAGAGGCCTGTGGAAGGACAAGAGGGGTGCCTCATGGCCCTTGGACAATCTCCAGAAATGTGAGGCATCCCCAGAAGAGCTGCTGGGGCAAGGCGCCTCCCTGCTGGCTCATGACTTTCTTATCTGAAAAACAATCGTGGTGTTCTCTCCAGCCCTGGCTGTTCAGTCATTCCTATCTGCTACTTAGTGTGTGAAATTGCGTATGAATCAACAACACGGCAAATTGGGTATCAACCAGAAGCAAGCTAGAAGACCAATATTCAGTTATTAAAAGTCAAAATGTAGAGAGAAAGGTTGGGGAATCAAATAAGAGAATTTTAATAGTTTACACTTGGTATTTGTTGGATGTGTTTTAGGATAATTTCCTTCTCTCCTGCCCTCCTTTCCTTCTTTCCATTAACATTCCTCATATCCTTCCACTCAGTCATCTCTTTGTGCTGTCTGAGGAGTCCCGAGTATATAATATGGGGTGGGAGAAAGATGAGGGAGTATATTTAGTATATTCATAACATATGCATTATGGGACAAATCACCTCTTATTAAACTGAGCGCACTGTACCAGATTACAGAAACTAGTAGACAAGGATTTGAAGTCTTTCCTCAAGTTAGTCGTCCATGGTCATAAGTTCAAATGGGATGTATCGCTTCCTCCGGGCTTATGTTGCTCCCCATCAGGTTAGGAGTAAATCACACTGTATGTCATAACTGAGTTACTATTTCCAATATTCTCTAGGCATTAATATCTGGGAGATAAATGTAATGGAGAGACTGCTTAAACATTGCACTGGTCCCTGCAGTATAGAATTTGGTAGGCAAGTATTGTGTTTTTTGTCGTGTGCTGTGGCATAAGGATATAAAAAACTCTGGCGTGTTGGGGACATGGTGCACAGCTCCTGGGAGACGGATAGAAGAATTTGTTAGGGAGGGTCCTGGCAGGTGCACAAAGCGAACTCTGTAGCTTTGTGCCAGATTATAAAGGGTAACCTATGTCACACTAAGGAATGTATCATGTGAGAATGTTTCCTAGGGTGTATCCCCTGGAATGCAAGTTCCTAGTGATACTCTGGAAATGAAGGGTTCCCTAGTTAAACATGTTTGAGAAGAGATTATAGCTCTAGTATAGATGCCATTAGTGTATAGTTCTCAGACGTTCTGTAGCAAAGGAGTCTTTAACTTTCCTAAAGCTGAAACTAGAATTTTTCAAACACATGGTATTGAAGATAGTATCTTTTGTGTGTAACTTACCCATGATTATCTGGGCTCATATCACAGTATCCCTGGTATAGATTTGGGGTGCTGCTCCAGGCCATGGGGGGCACATAAGGGTTGAGAGAACAGGGACATGCTCATATCTGTGATGTAGAAGTCTGGTAGCAAGTGCAGGATGGAGTGGAAGGAATGACATGTATTAGAATACTGTTATGTGAGCTGAAGGATGAACCAATGCAGAAATTATGAGGGGCCTGGACATGTTTTTAGAGACCCAGGTGTGGAGTCAACAAATGATGGCCCATAGGCCAAATCTGGTTTATTCACCATTTACAAAAATTGCCGCTCTGTTTTTGTAAATAAAGATTTATTGGAACACACGCCCACCTACACCTGTTCCTTTATATATTGCCTTTGCATTATAACAACACCATTGAGCAATTGTGGCAGAGAGCACGTGGCCCGCAAAGCCAAAAATATTGACTGTCTGGCCCTTTATAGAAACATTTGTTGAGTTCTGATCTGGGTGGGTGGTTGGATTGGTTTTGTTTTTGCAAGGGTAAGAGAACTATTTGGGCTTTTCAGTTCCATTTTCTTCAAACAGATGAATGGAAAAAAAAAATAGATACAAACAGAATCCCAAATATCAAATTCTAGGAGTCAGCCCTAACTTGAATGTTGAATGAAAGACTTTTCATCTCTGAAGAACTGAGAGAACTGAAGACTTACCTTCATCTCTGGTGGGCTTTGTTACCCCTTGTCTGGTGGAGCCCAAGCTGTTGGAACATCAAGAGGCCACTTGTATCCCCAAAGGTTGAGGCCTATAAGCTATCAATCATTACCTTTGGCACTATCTTAGGCTGTGGTACAGCCCTAAAGGAATCTAACTGCTGTTTCTGGTTCCTCTGAGCCCAGTTGCCTTTATATAATGTTGATACTGGCAGATGTTGTCTCTTCTCCCTTGGAGAACAACTTTCTACACATATTTCTTGGGACACATGTATTTATATTCCATTTATAATGTAAAGTCTTGTGATGATAAAGTATGTGTTGTTCCATAAAGGTAGACTGGTGCCATTCAACTCCATCACTCCCGCAAGACAGATTTATGTGCTCCATTCAAGGCCTGGGATGTCCAACACCCGGTGTATATTTTATTTTGTTTTGTCTCACTCATACAGCTATCCAGAAGTTTGAAGATGTATTGTTTCAGTGGTATTTGAAAGTCTATGAAAATTAGCAAAAGAAGAAGGAGAAGAAAATCTGTAAGAATTGTTAATATTTGTCACTTTATTTGTGGTAGCAAGTACTTAAAAAAAAAAAACTCCCATTTTTCAGTTAGCTGCGCACAAAACATAAAATATATAATGTTTCTCAGCTGTGAAACATGCCAGTAAAAATGTTCACCATCCATTCATGATTTGAATATTTGTTTTTATAGCAAGTTAAGTACCAGCAAAGAATTCCACACCTTATAAAATAGGTGGTCGTAAATGAAATGCAAAAGTTGATGCAGGACCTGTGAAGTGAATTGAAAACATTGCATACCCGGCCAGGAGCTCTGAAGTCATACACAGGTCGGACGGAGCAGCTTTGGTCTGTGCATCCTGTGTCTTCACAGCACCAATGTGATTGGGCTGGTGTTTAATTCTCATTGCAAAAGGCTGTATTCTAAGAATGATGACTTTTAGGCCCCATTCAGCTTCTGGGATTTTGCTTATTGGACATCCACTTTATTTTTTTTGCACTTGAGAACCTGAAAATATAGTTTACTCTGTGATTTCAGGATGGACACAGACATACAGTATAATTGATGGCATCCATGATGTTTATAAAATTTATTTTGAAAAGGTGTATGAGGCAGCTTATTGCTAAAGAAATCTTTACATTTAAAAATAAGGCTGTCATAGTGCTCGCTTCGGCAGCACATATACTAAAAATAAGGCTGTCATAGATTATTTTTAAAAGACTAGGCTTGTGGTCTGGTTCTGCCATGAGCCAGCTGGCTCTGTGAGCTTGGGTGGAGTTGAGTCTCTGATTTTTCTCTGGTATAATGGAAATGGTAGTATCTGCCTTACCAACCTCCCAGGCTTATGACAACTATCAGAAGACAGAGACATGAGACAGATCTAAGGGAGGTAAGCTAGTTTTTGAAAATGCGAGGCAGATTGTTCTCTGTGGGAAGGCTTATGAAGTCTATTAGAGTTTTATGTATATGAATGGATGTGTTTGTACACACGTATAGTTTAGTCACTGTGTAAGTAGGCTTACTTATGGCTGGTGAAAACCAAACATCAGTATGGCATAACTGTTCCTGTGGCCCGAACAATTAGGACCCGCTCAACACCATCATCTGTAGGGGATTTCTAACCCTTGCGATAACCCTGTGGCTAGTAGATATGGCACTCTGTTATTAGTGTTCTATTGCTGCATAACAAAGCAACACCCATTTATTATTATTATCTGTAGGTCAGAGGTCTGGGCACAGCATGGCTGAGCTCTCTGCTCAGGGTCTCGCCAGCTGCAACCAAAGCATTGGCAGGGGCTGCAGTATCATCGGAGATTCTGGGTTCTCTTTCAGGCTCATTCAGGGTGTGGACAGAATTCAGTCCCTTGAGGTGATAGGACTGAAGTCCCTGTTTCTTGCTGGCTGTTTGTTAGCTGGGGTTGCACTCAGCTTCTGGGGATCACCCGTGGGTCCTAGCCTTCTGACCTTGTCACAGTATGACAGCTTACTCCTTCAAAGCCAGCAGGGAATCAACTTCTCCCATTTCTGCTTACAAAACATCTTATGTAATTTAACCTCATTAAGAGAATAGTGATCACATCACACTCATCAGTGTTACTCATGCTCAAAAAAGAGGGTTATGCAGGATGTATTGACCAGAGAGTGGGCATCTTGGGGGACCATCTTAGGATTCTGTGTACAGTACACTCCCATTTTGTGGATGGAAAGAAATTCTCAGAGGGGTTACATTCCTAGCCCGGAGTCACAAAGCCAACAGCAATTACCAAGCAGGACTTGGTTATTAATAGCCTTCTAGGCAGGGTGCACCTTCGTATTATACCACATGGGCTGGCACAATGTCTTCAAGAACTCACTGGGTGAGGACACCTGAACAGCTGTGCGTATTGAGCCTTGAGACAATGGCAGTGTAGACCAGAGCCCCTCAGAGTGTGGACTGTGGGGCTGGTGTTGGTTTAGGAACTGTTTGTTACTGCAACGAGTTAAGAAATTGAGAGCAAGTGTTTAGAAATGTTTATACCAATCTGATATTGCTGGCACATTATACTTTTGTGCTTTTACAGAAGTGCTGGATGCCAACAGATTGGCAAACACATACACAGCAGAATAAAAGCAACCCCCCCGCCCCCCCAATAACCCTCCACTGATAGAGTGAGGAATCTTGGTGTCAGAACACAGCTTGTTGGTCCTGTTGTCATCAGATAGGGTCCCAATGGCCCTTGCTCTAGAGCTGAAAATAGAACGCACCTGGGAAAAAGACCACCCGATCTTCTGGGTTAAAATAGTAACTAAGATCCTTGAAGCTTTTCTGGCCAGTGCTCTTGCACATTGTTTCTTGCTAAGCCCAGCCTAAAGATAACTCCAACTGGATTTCCAACATTTTTGGGTGCCTTCTGAATCGGAATATTCAGAAGCCCTGATGGTCATTGCTGTGTCATTGCTTTTGGAGTTCATAGAAAAGCTGTCTTGCTGGCCTGCCGAATGCTCAAGGTTGGTTAACAATGTTGTCTCAAGCTTCTTTTGGTGACAGGTCGCCAGAACCCACATGAAATAGTGCTGGTGAAAATGAGGGTTTGATGGAGATTGCAGAGCGAGGTTGGGACCAGCCGGTGACCAGGCGCTGAGGCAGCTGCCCTTGGCCTCTCAGTTATGCCGCTCTGCCTCCTGCTTCATTGTCCTTGCCAAACTCTGGCTTTCTTTGGGTCTCAGTACACTGTTGACCATGACAGCTATGTCCCCATTCCCAAATTCACATGCCTTACTTCTAATATCCCATAGAGGCTGGTGAGTATCTCTGACCTTTAAGTCCAGATTCTCAGGGAGGAGCATCTGAGGAGCCCAGTTCGGGCAGATGTCCACTCTTGAGACAGATTGATTAGTACAGTGTGGCACCTGGGTCCCCTCAGTGGGGTTTTCAACCAGCTGTCAGAGGGGAAGCATGATCGAACGGACGCTGCAGAATGCCTTTTAAACCGGCACATGTGTTGACTTCAAGAGGACATATTAACATTCTCTCCGTGTAGGGTATGTTGATTAGCTTCCTAAAAAACATAATTAGTGAAGACCTTTTTGACACTTTGTAGCTCAATCATTGTCTGAAACATGGTCCTGTTTTCATTAAGACCAAATATCAGAACAACAGGGACACACAATTTTATCTTCCTGAAAAATCTCTCCCTTCAGAATAGAAAGACTTTGGGCTACATCTAATTATTCCTGTGCCTGTTAATTTGATAGCTTGAAAAATGTTTGTAGTCTTTAAGAATGTCTATGGAAATTTCCTGTCCCTGCCACAGATCAAGTTGTTTAAATGATGGACAGCAATTTTATATTGAACTGTGATAATAGTATCTCATTTGCTGCTACTTAAGTGATTTCTTTTCCTCTTAACACATGTAGGTCAAGTTACTCCTCCAGTCTAAAAAAATTGTGAATAAAAAAAGATGGTAAATGGAAGAAAGCCAATTATACGACAATTTTAGATGTTTGAAGTAAGACCATTGCATTTCCCAATATTGATTATTTTTTCACTTGATTACAGTGACTCTCCTCAGCCATTTATTACAGTATAGATCATAATTCACAGACTGCATTTGTTCTAAACTAAAAATAAGTGTGCTAGGAAGTGGAATGAGGAAGGTGGTGAATGAAAAGTAGCATTTTTGACATCAATGAATAAGCATTGAGTAAATAATCATATTTAGCTTTTCTGAGCATTGTATTTGACTAATAATATATTGAACTCGTTTGTCAGAGAAAGGAGTGTCCATCTCCTGCATTTACCCTTTATTATATATAGTAGATTGAGGACAAATTTTATGTTATTTCTGTCAGATAGGAGAGAAATGGAGAAAGGAGACAGCTGGCAGCAGTCACGGAGTTTTGTGATCTGTAATTACGTAGTGAAACTTATGTTTCACAAACCCAGGCTCAACTTACCAACTCATGTAGTTGGACCTTCTCTGACTGAAGGGGGCTACCCCAAGTATTCTACAATCTCATGTACTCTTTGCTAAATGGTCAAACAGCTGCTTGAGTGGTTTCTTGGTTCAGTATGCTCCACTAACTGCACTGATCAGTCAAGCAAGTTCTAGACCCTAGGGGGTGTCTATTCCAGGAGATAAGATACAAGGTAGAAAATGCGGAGTGTCAGGGGGTCTAGGCAGGTAAAGAAGTCCAGAGGAGGGAGCCATTAATTCAATACCTGTGTTAAATGCCTGATGGACACTGGGCACTGTCTACTTTTATATTTTTTTCATTTATTCATTCACTCAGACAGTCAGCCCATACTTAGTGATCATTGTGTGCCAGGGGTTAGCAAAAACCCAAGTAACAAGGTAGTCTCCCAACCCAGAGATCAGCCTCCTAGGAGAGGGATGGGCTAGAGAAAGATGGAAAGAATCATTCATTGCTGCACAGACACCGATGGGGCAGCACCATGCAAGGGCCACTCACCTAAGTCCTGAGCATACTCTTGTGGATAAGCCCGAGGTATCCAGGGATGGAAGGAGGGTCGGGTCAGCCCTGCGGCTGATATTTACAGTACAGATGAAGCATACCTCTCATTTCAATATAGATTTGTCAGATATTCTGTTGAAAGGGGTCTGGGGCCTTAGAGTGAGGAGCTCTTCATTCTGCTTTGGAGTGTTTACCAAAGTGTCATAGAACAGAGGGTATTCAGTGAGGGTGTTGAAGGAGGAATAGGAGCTTGCTGCATGGGGATGAGATGATTGTAGCCAGAAACACCACCTGTGGAGAAGACAAACCTGCTTATTACCGGTTCAGATAGCACATGGTGTTCAATGATTATAACATGGGGCTTACTTTTTCCACTACTCTGCATTTTACTTAGAAAATCTACCAAAATGAAAGAGGAGTTAGGCTTTCCTTTGGAAAATTAGTAACCCTAGGGCTTGAAAATAGTTTGCTCTGAAACTTGGAAAGCAAATGTAAACACATTTTTCCCCTTGTCAGAAAATGTTTAAACCGATTAGGATGCAAAGATTAGGGGCTTAGATTGGATTCACAGGACATACGCCAGCCCCACATATGTATTAGATTATTATTTTTTTTGTTCTGAAATGATACAGGCTTTTTGCCCATAGAGTAAGGCTTCTTGACACAACTGAAAAACCAAGAGAGGAAACTCTGAGAAGGGCCTATGCATTTCACTGTGGAAACCTTGAGCTTAAACATTCAGTAGACACGGATCTTGAATTTTGCACTCAGCTTTCCTTAACCTCCCTTCCTTTTCCTTCTTTTCCCAGATTCCTCTTGATGAGAAAAAGGCAGCTGTTTAACCTCATGCATATTTGCATTATTCCAAATGATCTCGCAATTGTGGTTAAGGTCCTTGGAAGAGGCTACCATGCTTATAAAGAGGAAAGTAACCTCCAAACGGAAGGGTGCTACACATCCAGGGCAGACAGCAGAGAAAATGGGGAGACAAAGCAAATGCATTTTGCCAACAAATGTCATGGCGGGAATCCAGGCACCTGCCAGGTGGAAGTCCTTGGGAGTGATGAAACGGTTATTGACCTAGAATTCATGCGTCCTCCCCCATTCACACTTGATAAACCGCCAGGTCCAATTCTCTTCATACCAGCTCACCTTTTCCAATAATTTGTCCTCCAACAGCTGTCCAGTAATATTGCTTAGGGTCATTTGTTGTTATTGTTGTTTTTAACTACAGACTAACCAATATTTTTGTGCCCTAAATTTTACTCAGTGAACTCACTTCCTTGATCCTTCATCAAGGAAGAGATTTCTTTAGAATCAATGAAATTACCAAAGAGCACACCACTCCTATGAGCGTTAGCTCTGCCCTCAGCCTCCCGTGAGTACTGGGGGTTCTCTGCCCATCGGCACTCACGTGCCCCTACCTTGTGCAAGGTGCTCTCACCTTATTGTCTCCATGGGCATTGTTTCCAGGCCTGAGTGGCCTCCCTGAGGGCCAGCATCCAGAGAGGGAAGACACAGAGTCTAGTTCTGAGCCCCCAGCCACCATCTAATCATGAGAAGTAGCTATCAAAGTCCCTGGTACAGAGGGAGTGGAGGCATCGTGGGAACACTGCCCCTCAGAGTGCTTACAAACTTCGTCCCAGGGGATTAAGGCAAGAGAGACATCCAGGCTTAGAGGATCAGGAATGAGCCCTTACCATAAACCCTCCCCCCTAACTTGGTACCTAAAAGAGCTCATTCTAGTCTCTTAGTCCCTTTTTAAACCATACCAGTTGCCTTTCTGTATAAATCTCCCTTAATCAGGCCAGGATCTTGCCTCAGCATCAGGGCTTCCCAGAGTGTCCTGGGTTATGTTCTTACCAGCCCTTTTGAACTTTTTAACACTGTGTTTGCTCTTTCCTTGCACCTGACCTTGTATAATGTTACCTGCCATCTGCATGCTTTAGATGCCTGCCCACCTTGACCTCTGGCACTGGTCTGTCCTGTGACTCACCATCCATTGCTGTGTGTTGGTTGTGTATTAACTTACTGGTAAAGTGGGTGCACTATTGATGGCATGCATTGAGTTAGCATGTTAAAAGCTATGATTTATTAAACAGAATAAATTAAGTGGGTTGCCTTCACGAAGTATTAGCAAACGTGGGAAATTATATGAGGGACAAGATTTTATTAGAATACATAGGCACACATTTGGTATTCTTGTTTTGACTTGTTTTATTAACAGTGATGGTTGTTTTAATGTTTATTTAAAATTACTGTGTCTGAGTTACCCATAACATTCATCATATCCAATAGTAGTTGTTTGATTAGATGTTTGTCTCCTTTACAATGTTGTTCAATTGCAATCTTCAAGAAGAGGGACTGTGTCTTATTAGTCTTTGCTTAATAAATAATAGTTGAGCTTATTTTGAGAGTCTCTCTCTTTTGAGAGAGAGAGAGAGAGAGAGAGGGACAGAACCCAGGAAAGTCACTGGTCTCTTCTGGTTTGTATAAACTGTAATTTTCAGCATATAACCAGCTTGTATGATATCATCAGTTTGATAATCAGTATACATGTCCTGAAGCAAGCTAATATTTGGGGGTGCAGTGTCCTTGTAACCTTTCTTGCTGTGTTACTCACCCTGCTTCCACTTCTCCAAATAGAGACAGCTTAATTAACAGTATAGAAATAATCACTGATATGCATACCTATAACATCAATATCTCCAGGCTATGATAGGTCATTGAAAGTGTTGTCTTTCCTTCCCCAATGCCCCTTGGCCCGAGATTTTACGAAGAAACGTTGTTCTTTTAGAAAAAAAAAAAAAAAAAACAAACCTGTAAAATAACTTAATGACACAAGCTTTGTTTTAAATAGCAGTTTGGAGTAGGACTAAGTTCATTCTGTTGGTGGAATGCAGTTAGACTTGGCTGTACTGGAGAGCAGCGGCTGCACAGGGGAGCCATCTGTGTGGTCATGGGATAAGCCAAGGCCATGTGCTTTTCTCTTAGTCTCTTTCCCTTTTTGCAGCCACCATGGGCCTCTCACTCCCCTGAGTCACTTCTCTAGCACCTCCTTGAAGTCAGGAAATATGAAGTTCAGCCCTTACCCTGATGGTCCAGGCATTGCACCATGCTGGTCCCTGATCTGCTGTCTGGCCTTACTTAGCTCTGAGCCCAGACTGGTGTGCCCTCTGTTCCCAAAGCTTACCTGTCTTCTTTTCTCTGAACGTGTGCACATCCTAAACACCTTCTAACATTAGTTGAGAACCTGTCTGCTCTGTCTTCCTGGCCTCAGTAGTTGAAGCCATTGCCTCTTCCCTCAACTCCTGTACCTCATAAATTGGACATCTGGCAAATAGCATCTGGGGTCATTATTTCTTATTGCCAGATAGGACTATAAAATTCTAGGGGGCAGAGACTGTCAACAAGTGTTATTTTAGCTCCCTTCAGTGCCTGGCACTGCCTGGTTCTTTATATATAGTAGATACTTAATAACTATTTGTTGGCTAATAGGTCTCACGTCCCTTAAGATCAGCTGTTCTTAATTAGTTTAATAATAGAGACCTTTTTTTTTTTAATGTAGCATACAGAGGGAAAATCTTTTTGGGATGAAGTGGGATATAAATAAACTCTAATAAATAATTATAAGCCTTCCAAAATGTTAATGCTAACCGATAATCTTTTTCTCCATTTGGCGTTTACTTTCCCAAGAAGTAAGGAAATTTTTAATTAGTGCTGTTTGTATATGAGCTCCGAATCAATGTTAGAGTTCTGCTAGATGCCATCGAAGCTTAATTCTTAGACTCCAGTGGTTGAATGTTCACAATAGAATACACTTCAAAGATCATTTTAATACATTTAACTTACTATTATCTGAATAATATTTATTTAGTGTTTCTTGTCACAGTTATTGCAAATGATAGTAATTTAGCTAGTTAATCTAAAATGGGTTGTTGTGCTAAAGATGCATAAAAGATCCTAATTAAGAACCAAGTAAATAAGTAAGTCTTTTTTTTTTTTTTTTTTTTTTTACAAATAGTTTATTGTCAAATTAGTTTCTACATAACACTCAGTGCTCATCCCCA